>NC_134353.1:509169441-509469441 GCF_048569485.1 Anomaloglossus baeobatrachus
ATATATTTTCAGTTGTTTCACACTTTTTTAACTACTTCATTCCACATGTTTTAATTCATAGTTTTGATGCCTTCAATGTGAATCTACAATTTTTCGAGTCATGAAAATAAAGAAAACTCTTTGAGTGAGGTGTGTCCAAACTTTTGGTCTGTACTGTGTATGCATGTATATATATATTCAAACTGCAAGATTTGCACTCCCAACTTCAAATGCGTTTGACTCCATGGGTGTTTTCCAGAGACAAAATCATCACTACACCCAAAAATGAATTCCCACACGGGTGACGGATGTAATTTCCACAATGTAGTCAATTGAGTTTGTTTTTGTTGTGGCACACAGGGTCTCTGTAAATGGAGTCGGCAAAGTATTCTAGGAAAATCTGTGCTCAAAACGTGAAATGGCACTGCTTCCCTCCCTAGCCCTGTGGTGTGGCCAAACAGTACTGTATATTCACTCGGGGTATTTCGTTGTCAGGAGAAATTGTATTATGGGGCCTTTTTTACCTAATCCCCTTGTGAAAATTGGAAACTTGTGGTTAAAACAACATTTTAAAATGGTAAAAATGTAATTAATTATTTTTTATTCACCGCCTAATAGTATAACATATGTTGACACACCTGTGGTATTATTATGCTCACTACACCACTAGATGCATTAATTGAGTGGTGCAGTTTGTAAAATGGGGGTCACTTGTGCAGGGTTTCTGCTGTTTTGGTATGTCAGGGGATCTTCAAATGTGACATCGTATCCGCAATCTATTCCAGCCAAAATCTCACCTCAAAATTAAAATAGGGTTCCTTCCAAGCCCTGCCATGCACCCAAACAGTAGTTTACCACCACATATCAGATATCAGTATAAGAGAAATTGCACAACAAATTGTTCAGTGCATTTTCTCCTTATAACCTTGTAAAAATACATTTGGGGCTAGAGAAACCTTTTTATGGGAAATTTATTTATTTATTTTTATTTTTTTTTATTTTCACGGCTCAACATTATAAAATTTTGTGAGCACCTGGAGGTTCAAGTTGTTCACTACACATCTAGATAAACTCCTTGAGGGGTATAGTTTCCAAAATGGGGGTCACTTGGGGAGGGGAGTTTCCACTGATTAGGCACATCAGAGGCTTTCCAAACGAGACATAGCATCTGCTAACGATTTGAGCTCATTGTGGATTCCAAAAGTCAAATGGCGCTCCACCCCTTCCAAACCCTGCCGTGCTTCCAAACAGTAGTGTTCCAACACATATGGGGTATCTGCGTACTCAGGAGAACTTGCAGAACATACTGTATGGTGCATCATTTTCTCCTGTTACCCTTGCTAAAATGCAATGTTGGGGCTAAAGTAACATTTTTGTGGGAAAAAGTAAAATTTACATTTTTTTCCTTCCACATTATTTTAATTCCTGTGAAGCAGTTAAAGGGTTAATACATTTCTTGGATGTGATTTTGACCAATTTCAGGGGTGCAGTTTTTAGAATATTGTCCCTTTTTTAAGATATTTTCTGTCACATACAGTTGTGCTCAAATGTTTACATACCCCAGCAGATTTTTTGCTTTCTTGGCCTTTTTTCAAAGAATATGAATTATAACACAAAATCTTTTTCCTCACTCATGGTTAATGTTTGGGTGAAGCCATTAAGTGTCAAACTACTGTGTTTTCTCTTTTTAAATCATAATGACTCCATAAGTTCTGAACATATCACAGGGCAATCCACCATCCAAAAATGGAAGGCGTATGGCACAACTTCAGACCTACCATGACATGGCCGTTCACCTAAATTGACATCCCAAGCAAGGGGAGCACTAATTAGAAAAGCAGCCAAGAGGCTGGTGGAGGTGGGGTTTCAAAAAAAGAAAGCACATTTTTAAAGCAAGTCTTAAGAAATCCTTTTTGCAAAAAGCCATGTAGGGAACACATAAGGTAGCATGTGGAAGATGAGATTAAAGTAGAACTCTTTGGTTTACTCCCTGATGAAGGTGACGAAACGCGCGTCGGAGGTAGAAGCGTGGGCCAGTAATCTTTTGCTCCATGTAAGTTTATATGATTATCCTTTCTTGCGTGCAGCAATTGGATTGGTGTAATACACTGATCTGTCATACTTGGTGAATTCATGAATTGCCACTTGTTTTTTAGCTAGTGCATTCCTATTTAAACATTTATTGCAGACAGGAAGCATAAGTGCTTGATGCCAAATACTGGCAGGTGTTTAATATGAGGCACTTCTTGCACTTTAAAATATTTTTTTTTCTGCTAGTTTATTTGATATATTAGTATAACAGTGTTGATATTGGCTAGTATTACTACATTGTATGAGATATTCAGGATATGTACATTGGTATTGGTCCATTTACTTCCACACTGATGGTAATTTCCCTTGTTATGATTAATACATGCTATGATTGTTTTTAATGTGTAATAATAAAAAATAGTTTTTATTTTTGAATTGTATCTAATAGTTCACATTTTTTTCTCATGCTATTGAGATGGGTATAGAAGTGTGAGTCTAATTTTTTATTATTATGCAAAACTGTGTGGTAGAAAATTAACACTTCATATCACCCTGAAAACACCATCCCCACCGACAAACATGGTTGTAGGAGTATCGTCTGTGTGGATGCTTTTCTTTAGCAGAGATGGGGACAAATGGAGGGAGATTAATATAGGGCAATCCTTGAGCGACTGCAAGATTGGAGACTGGGGTGCAGGTTCACCTTCCAGCAGGACAACAACCCTAAGCATGTTGCCGGAGCTACAATGAAATGGTTTATATTAGTAATGAGTGAGCACTACAATGCTCGTGACTAGAACCAAGCAGGTTGGACGGAGGGAGGAGCTAGAGGCAGAGACACATTCTACTGTAAGTTCTCCTGAAACATCAGTTACTCATTAAATCCTGAATACAATGTCACTGCATTTCATTGTGGCTTTGATGAGCAAGATGGTGGTAAATGCATTAAAAAAAATAAAGCATGATACATGATATGCCACATACAGTGCCTTGCAAAAGTATTCACTTCCCCCCTGCCATTTCACTGTTATTTCTTTATTGCATGCATCAGTTCATGTAAAAAACATGCCTGCAACTGTGAACATTTGGTTTTCTTTTTATTGTGAATCTAACAACAAAAAGGACAAAATTACTGCAAACCTCAGTGTGCATAACCACTCACCCTTTAAAGTCAGTACTTTGTAGAGCCTCCTTTTGCAGCAAATACAGCTGAAAGTCACTTTGGATAAGTCTTACATCTTGCCACTGAGGTTTTTGCCCTTTGCTCAATGCAAAACTGCTCCAGCTGCTTCAAGTTAGATGGTTTCCTCTGGTGAACAGCAATCTTAAAGTCTGACCACACCTTCTCAATAGGATTAAGGTCCGGGATTTGTCTAGGCCACTCCAATACTTTTAAATGTTTCCTCTTAAACTACTAGTGTTGCTTTAGCTGTATATCTTGTAGGAAGGTGATCCTCCTTCAAAGCCCCAAATACACTGACAGTCTGAAACAGATTTTCAAGAATTTCCCAGTATTTCTCACCATCCATCTTTCTAGATGCTGCCACCACCATGTTTCACGGAGGGGATGGTGAGCTGTATTGATTTTGCACCAGGCATATTTACCTTGGTGGCTAAAAAGTTCAATTTTGGTCTCATCTGACAACAGCACCTTCCACCATACATATGGGGATTTTCCCACATGTGTTTTGGCGAAGCTGAAACAAACCTTCAAATTTTGGGCTGTAAGTAAAGGCTTTATTCTGACCATTCTTCCATAAAGGCCAGTTCTATGGAATGTCTGTCTGGCTTATTGTGGCGGTATGGACAAATACTCCAGTCAGTGCTTGGGACTCTGCAGTTTCTTTAGGGTTACCATTGTTGTCTGTGCTGCTTCTCTGATGATTAGGCCTAAAACACACGACATGAAAATCGGACCGAGTGGAGTGCGATAAAACATTGCATTCCACTCGAACCAATATTAGCCTGTGTGTCAGCACCCATAAGCGATTATTTTCTCGGCCCCAATCAGAGACTTTCTCTCGCATCCATTCAAGTCTATGGGGCGCAAGAGAAAGATCGCACTGCACTCGCAGTGCAAAAATGGCAATAGCCGGCTACGGAGCAGAGAGGGAGATAAATCCCTCCCGCCCCTCCTCAGCGCTGACCCGTCCCACGCAGCACCGGCCCGCACCGTCTCAATGGCGGCCCACCCCCCACAGCTGAGGTCCGATCGCAGGATTGGACCTCAGTCGCAATAACACTCGCATGGCACTCTGCTTCTGCTGTGTTGCCAGCGTGAGCCAAGTGTCATGTGAGGATTGCATTACTCCCCGTGTGGCCCTGGCCTAAATGTCCTCCTTGCCTGGGCTGACAGCTTTGGTGGGTGGCCCTCTCTTGGCAGGTTTGTTGTGGTACCATGCTCTTTCCATTTGATAATGGATTTGATGGTGCTTCGGGGATCATCAGCGATTTGGATATTTTTTTTTTTTTTTTTAGAGCCCAACTCTGACTTGTAGTTCTCCACAACTTTCTCGGTGACTTGCTTGGAGATCTCCTTGGTCTTCATGGTGTTGTTTGGTTAGTGGCGCCTCTTGCTTAATGGTGGTGCAGCCTCTGTGACCTTTCATAAAAGGTGCGTATATACTGACAGACCATGTGACACTCAGATTGCACACAGGGGGACTTCCTTTCACTAAGCATGTGACTTATAAAGGTAATTGCTTGCACCAGAAATTTTTAGGGGCTTTATAGCAAAAAGTGTAAATACATATGCAAATGGCAATATATATTTGAATACTTTTGCAAGGCATTGTATTGAATAATAATTTCCATCAATTATGTTTTGTTTATGTAAAAATAATTTGTTTTGATATAACAGGATCTTTTTATTTTGTAGGTATTTTACCAAAAAGGGGTGTTGATGTCTCCTCTTGTGAAGTGTTTAGATTTTACAAACTGGTTACAATTAAAGGACTTATAGAACCTGTATCAATGATTGTGCCTAGGAGGGTAAGTTGTTTTTTTTTTTTTTGTTATATATTGAGGTATGAAGAGTCACATCTGCTTGATACTTTGCATACGTTGTCAGTTCCTTATTTCCCTTTAGAAATACATTGCAATCCTGTTATTCCAGAATTCCCGCAATCAGATATTGTGGTATTTTGCTATCACACATACTAATGTGGCCGTAACTCTGCATCCTTTTCTTTTGTGCTTTGCAGTCGGAATCGTACCAGGAGGACATTTACCCAATGACAGCTGGAACACAGCCAGCCCTTACTGCACATGAATGGCTGAGAGGAATTAATAGAGGTCAGACAGGGATATCTTGAATGACATTGCTTTGCTGTTATCGAAGCACTTACTTGATTTCTTTTTTCGTTTTGCTTTCTCCTTAAAATGCCTGTAGGAAAGGTTGCCCCTCTGAGCGTTCATCAGAAGGAATATGCAACCAAGTGCATGTATGAAACTGTTCTGGTCTTTGAAGCCCAGATGTAGCTCAAATTATACAAAGTACTTGTAAATGAAATGGGACTAAGCAGTGAGGAAAGCTTTAAAGAGCCATAATGGTTAATATTTAAATACATCTTCAGCCAGTGAACATCCACATCTAGCATCGGGAGCAGCTGCCTGATGCTGGAGTGCTGTTTCTATTCCCTCCTTAGAGCCTGAATCAGAATATACTCTGTAATAATTTATAAGAATACTTCCTTACCAGGGCTTTCATGGTCAGACATCCGAAACTAGTGAAAGACCACACAGCACACAATACACATAGCCTTTATAGGCAAATTACTACACGTAAATATCTGTTCACATCTTTTTTGATTATTTATAAATAGGGCTGGGCCATTTATGCAATAAAAAAAACTACTTTGTAGGTGGTGCTTAGGGAAAGGGCATGACAATACAAAGCCCAAGAAATTCACCATAATCTATACCAGAAACTGATATATATTCTTGAAAAAAATGTACTCCAGCATTTGGGGTTTTAAAAAGGGTTGAGCGAGAGAGAAGTAGCACCAAGGTGCTGGACAATGACTCCTAGATGGATCTGAAAGTGCCATGACTGAAACGTTACTAAATAATAGCAACCTATTCTTCACGTTTCGAGTATTACATTCCTCTTTCTTTTAGGCTGCCTTCACACGTGTGTTTTGACCATCCATGTGTATGTGTGTGTCATCCGTGTGCTATCCACAGGACACATTCCATTAAAAAAAAGAATACTGAAATCATTGGTTTTTAATGTGTTTAAAGGGAACCTGTCACCAGGTTTTTCCCTTATGAGCTGCGGCCACCACCAGTAGGCTCTTATATACAGTATTTTAGAATGCTATATACAAGAGTCCAGGCCACTCTGTATAGCGTTAAAAACACCTGTATTATACTTACCTAGAGGGAAGTCTAGTTGCATGGGTGTCGCTGTTCACGTGTCCGGCGCCTCATCTCTGCTGCTATCGTTGTCCTCCTTCTTCTGAGCCCCGTGTGAATGACACATCCTATGTCATCCACTCAGACCGGCATTGCAGTCCTGCGTAGGTGCACTTTGATCACTTTGATCTGCCCTGCTGAGGGCAGATCAAAGTACTGTAATGCGCAGACACGAGAAAAGGCCCGCGTATGCGCACTACAGTATATTATAAAGAGTGGCCTGGGTTCTTATATACAACATTCTAAAATGCTATATATAAGAGCCCACTAGTGGTAGCCGCAGCTAATAGAGGCCAAATATGGTGGCAAGTTCCCTTTTTAAAGATGTGCAAAGATAGATGGGGACAGTGTGGCTATTAACCAAATAAATAATAAAAAGAAAAAACTACTTGGTAATATACCGCCCCCCCCCTTTATTTTTAAGAACTAGCAAGGATAAAGCAGACAGCTGCAGGCTGATATCAGGCTGGGAAGATCCATGGTTATTGGGCCCTTCCCAGCCTAAAAATAAAAGCTCACAACTGACCCAGAAGTGGAGCATTACAAGATGCTCCAATACTGGGGCTTCGGTTCAGCTCTTCCCATTTGCCCTGGTGCTTTAGCAATCGGGGTAATAGTTTCTGGAGTAGATGTCAACTGTGTAGTGTCCAAAAACACAGCTGTCATAAAGCCCCTGATGTTTGTAAGGGAGAGATTACTATCAGACACCCCCATTACTAGCCCAGATTTAAAAAGGGAGAAAAAAACCAAAATACAAAAATACACACTCCCCAACAAGTTACCCTTGTTCTCCACATTATTAAAAAAAAAATCAATGCAGGTTCGCCGTAATCGGGGAAATTCACCCTAGTCTGAAAAAAAAACCCCAAAACACATACAAACACAGATAAATAAAACAAGACACCGCCCCTTGTTTACCAATTTGTTAAAGAATTTTTTTTTTTTTTTTTTTAAAATGTAAAATTCCCACACAAGTCCGACGTAGTCCAGCGATTCCGACGAACAGTCTATGAAGCGTCTTTCTGAAACTCCATAGACTTTGCCAACAGGCACTTCCGAGTCACGTTGTGCTGCGCGAGACACTGTGCCCTTGAAGAGCGGTGATATCAGTAACATTACTGCTCTTCAGTGTCTGTTATGAACAGTGCAGCATGACCTTGAACATTTGAAGAGTAATAATGTTACTGATGTCACCACTCTTCAGAGGCGCCTGTTTCTCATGCAGTGCAACGTGACGCAGAAGTGGCTGTTAGCAAAGTCTGTGGAGTGTGAGAACCATGCTCCATAGCCTTTGTTCGTCGGAATTGCTGCTCTACGTAATTGGACCTTGCAGGAATTTTATTTATTTATTTTTTTTTTTTAAGTGGTGGGAAAGTGTCTTGTTTTAGTTCTCTATATGTTTGTGTTTTTTGGGTTTTTTTTCACTTTCAGGTTGTGGACCATGACAGATTCCATGGACTACAGTGGATTTCCTGGACTACAGTGGACCTGTATGGATTTTGTTTTTGTAATAAAGTGGGAAACGAGGGAAAATGTTGGTGAGTGTTTATTCCAATAAAGTGTGTGTGTGTGTTTACATATTTTTTTGATTACTGGGTTAGTAATGGGGGTGTCTGATAGACTTCTCTCCATTACTAACACCATGGAAAGATGCCAGTGGAGTTTTTGGACACTATACAACTAACATCAACCCCAAAACCCATTACCCCGATTGCTAGAGCACCAGGGCAATCTGTAAGAGCCAGGATGAAGCACCAGAATTAGACCATCTCATGATGCTCCACTTCTGAGGCAGTTGTGGGATAATATTTTTTGGCTGTGAATGGCCCAATAACCATGGACCTTCCCAGCCTAATATCAACCTCCAGCTGTCTGCTTTACCTTTTCTGGTTATCACAAAAGGGGACCTCAGTTGCTTTTTTTCATTGACATGGAAACCGTTAGCAGGCTTTTGCTGTATAATCTGAAGATAGCATGCTGTAAGAGTTAAGATTCAGATTACAGCTATACATCTGTTTTCTCAAACTGTGTTTTTGTTTACGTGCAGTGTTAAGGCCCCGTCACACTAAGCAACATCGCTAGCAACATCGCTGCTAACTAACAACTTTTGTGACGTAGCAGCGATGTTGCTAGTGATGTCGCTGTGTGTGACATCCAGCAACAACCTGGCCCCTGCTGTGAGGTCGTTGGTTGTTGCTGAATGTCCTGGGCCATTTTTTAGTTGTTGCTGTCCTGCTGTGAAGCACAGATCGCTGTGTGTGACAGCGAGACAGCAACAACTAATGTGCAGGCAGCAGGAGCCGGCTTCTGCGGAGGCTGGTAACCACAGTAAACATCGGGTAACCAAGAAGCCCTGTCCTTGGTTACCCGATATTTACCTTTGTTACCAGCCTCCGCCGCTCTCACTGTCGGTGTCGGCTCCTGCTCTGTGCACATGTAGCTGCAGGACACATCGGGTTAATTAGCCCGATGTGTGCTGTAGCTAGGAGAGCAGGGAGCCAGCGCTAAGCATTGTGCGCTGCTCCCTGCTCTGTGCACATTTAGCTGCAGTACACATCGGGTAATTAACCCGATGTGTGCTGTAACTAGGAGAGCAGGGAGCCAGCGCTCAGTGTGCGCTGCTCCCTGCTCTCTGCACGTGTAGCTGCGTGCGCTGGTAACCAAGGTAAATATCGGGTTGGTTACCCGATATTTACCCTAGTTACCAAGCGCAGCATCTTCCACGCGGCGCTGGGGGCTGGTCACTGGTTGCTGGTGAGCTCACCAGCAACTCGTGTAGCGACGCTCCAGCGATCCCTGCCAGGTCAGGTTGCTGGTGGGATCGCTGGAGCGTCGCAGTGTGACAGCTCACCAGCAACCTCCTAGCAACTTACCAGCGATCCCTATCGTTGTTGGGATCACTGGTAAGTTGTTTAGTGTGACTGGACCATTAGTTTGTGTCCTGGATTTATCATAGGTCTGACTGAGGAGCACATAAGCTGTAATCAGACTCCACCCCCTTCTGTGATTAGCAGCTTCTGTCTATTGAAATAGACAGTGAAAGCTTGGTGTGGGCAGGGGCAACTTGTTAATCTCTGCTACATACTAAAAATGTAATATTTGATTATATCAGAATGGCTGCAAAAAATAAACTGTGATACATGGTTGGATTCAGGGTCTCTGCCTATATCATGCTGCTCTGATGAGGTAGCAAAAACCTGCTGACAGATTTCCTTTATTTTGTTAAATAGGAAGCTGTACGCTATCTAGCTATCTATTATCTTTGCACAACTTTAACACATAAAAATCATACATTTCTTGAATGCATTTTGTTTTGGTGTGTCAAATGGACAGTACACGGATGTCACCCTTTTGCTGTACGTATTTTACACGGACCCATAGACTTCTATTGACTTTTCATGTGTACTGACGGTAAAAAATGGACATGTCCCTGTGTGATTCTCACGGACTCACTTGTGGTTCACATGGACAGACGGTCCATGTGAAAACATGGAGCTATAAAGATCACCATAGATTATAATGGGTGAGCCCACATCACAGGGAGGGACACAACTAATGACATTGGTTTTTATTCTTTTAATGTATTGTAATCATCATATGACACTGACAAGCAAAAGGGTAACAATGTTTTGAAAATTTGACTTTCAGGATCCATATTTCACCATCCACTACAGCTTTGAGCATCCTTCATTTTACAGACTATTATCTTGGCTATCTCATACATAAATGGGACTTGCAACTATTTAGCATTTGATTAGTTATGCAGATTCTTGTCATATCACTGCATTGTTACTGTTTTGCTCCTGGTATTTGAAAAATCTTTTCCTTCCTATATACTACAAATTACAATCTGTTCTCACATTAGGTTGATTCCTAAGTGAAAGGTCACTGTTTTGATCGATGAGCAGCCATGAAGAATATTTCCAAAGAAAAGAGACAGCATCATCCAGCTCTTAGCGGTTTCTCCGCCAAGAAAATTGCCAAACTGCATAGTGCGAGTGCCATGAGTATTGAAGAAATAAAAATCAAGTCTGTCCATCCATTCAAAAGCCAAGAGGTGGCTGTTCTGGCAAAATATTGAAGTCAACAAGTCAGCTCATCACAGGGTCTAGCTGTTCCTGCGTGGCATGGCAGTGGAGGTGACTCATATGCTTCGTAATAGAGAGGTCACAGGCATCCATTCAAGCACTGTGCAATGCACGTTATACAAGGCATGGTGGCCCGAAAAAAGGTGAAGAAGCCTCGACTTCAATGTCGTCACAAGCAGCGTCAGCTTGAGTTTGCAAAAAAGTACTGATAGTGGACAGTAGAAGATTAGGAACGGGTGATTTAGAACCTTTTAACGAAAGTCAATAGACTATGCTCTAATGGGAGCAAATGAGACTAGAAGAAACCAGGGAAAAAGTGGTTAACTGATAAAGAAATTAAAGGAACTGTCAAGTTCGGTAGAGGAAGACTGACGATATTGGGTTGTTTCACAGCCAAAGGTGTTGGATGCTTGACAAGGATCAATGGTGGTCTCAATGCTGAGCTATATGTGAGTATCCTACAAGACAAGTTTCTTCATACATTTGAGTACTATGGATATGAAAAGGATGACAGTGTTCCAGCAGGACAATGACTCGAAGCATACATCGAGATTGGCAAAGAAATAGTTCAATGACAATGAAGTAGAGGTGCTGAATTGACCTCCACAGTCCTCAGACCTCAACCCAGTTGAAAACGTATGGGTAGCGTTGAAGAAAAAACTATATACTTACCCAAGTCTACCAGTATGCACCAACATTGGGAACGTGTAAAAGAGACCCGGAATCAAATTTCAGTTGAGACTTGTTTGAATCTGATCGAGAGGATATCCAGAAGCATTCAGGCAGTGTGGAATCCAAAGGTAGATTTACAAAATGGTAGAAAAGTAATACAAAATTATATTTCAATTTTTAGGAGCAAAACCGTAACAATGCAGTAAACATGACAAGAATCTGCATAACTAATATGCTGAATAGTTGAAAGTTACATTTATGTATAAAAATGCAAAGATGATTGTCTATAAAATGATGGTATTCCCACATTCAAAGCTGTACTGGATGGTGAGATATGGAGCCTGAAAGTCAAAAGTTCATAGCTTTGTTACCCTTTTTGCTCATTAGTGTATTGTATAAATCAAGTTTTTGCTGACTTGTTCCTTTTTAATAGAAAAGTGTACTTGTTTATATTATACAAGTGCATCTCAATAAATTAGAATATCATCAAAAAGTTAATTAATTTCAGTAATTCAATACAAAAAAATTGGGACAATAAAACTTTCACACCACTAATCAAAGCTAATTAAGGATTCCCTCTCTAAGCTTCGTGTTTATTTAAATGTCCTTTTATTATGCCATCCCTCTGCCCTGTTTTGTGTATATATTTGTGTTTCTTCAGATATTTTGTTATACCATGCCTGATGAAGGGACCTGAGATGTTTCGAAAGCTTGCTTTGTAACATCCTATTTTATTTTAGTTAGCCATTAAAAGGTATCACAACTTCAAAATTATAATTTTGTTTCTCTCACTGAGAGTAATCAATCATATTTCAACTGGCTAACATGGTGTCAACATTTTCTTCTTTTAATTCACAAAAGGGAAACACATATTTAGTCATTACAAACAAGGCGATCTATTTCAAATGTTTATTTCTGATAATATTGATGATTTTGGCTTACAGCCAATGAAAACCCAAAAGTCATTTTCTCAGAAAATCAGAATATTTTATAAGACCAACTGAAAAATGATGTTAAACTCAGAAATGTTGGCGCCTACTGAAAAGTCTGTACATTAAATGCACTCAATACTTATTTTGGCGTTTCTTTTGTATGAATTACTGCATCAATTAAGCGTAGCATGGAGACGATCAGCCTGTGGCACTGCTGAAGTGTTATGGAAGCCCAGGTTGCTTTGATGGCAGCCTTCAGCTCGTCTGCATTGTTGGGTCTGATGTCTCTCATCTTCCTTCTTGATAATACCTTATAGATTCTCTTTGGGGTTTAGATGAGGCGAGTTTGCTGGCCAATCAAGCACACTGATACTGTGGTTATTAAACCAGGTATTGGTACTTTTGGCAGTGTGAACAGGTGTCAAGTTCTGCTGGAAAATGACATTTCCAGCTTCAAAAAGCTAATCAGCAGAGGGAAGCACGAAGTGTTCTAAAATTTCCTGGTAGATGGCTGCGCTGACTTTGGTAACAAATCAATTCCCAAAAGTACAATTTTATTAATTTACAAAAGGTGCATAAGAACAACACACACAGTAAAAGTGTAAAAACATATGCCACACTGGCAATCAGATAAATAGGTGCAGTCCACCAGACCTAAATCCAACCCAATCCGGAGGACTTCCCATCCAGGAGGTAACCACCAAAAGGTTATACTACCCCAATACACACTAGTAAAAACTCCCCTCACTCCCACTCTGAATATGTACACAAGGTGTAGGTAAAACAGAGGAATAGGGAAAGCACAGAGGGGGAAAGGATCTACACATACAGTCAGCAGCATGTACAAGAGGACATATACAGGGCCAATAAAGAATAGGAAATCCTGCACTGACTTTGTTCTTGGTAAAACACAGTGGACCTACACCAGCAGATGACATGGCTCCCCAAGCCATCACTAATTGTGGAAACTTTACACTAGACCTCAAGCAGCTTGGATTGTGTGACTCTCCACTTTTCCTCCAGACTCTGGAACCTTGATTTCCAAATGAAATGCAAAATTTACTTACATCTGAAAACAACACCTTCGATCACTGAGCAACAGTCCAGTTCTTTTTCTCCTTAGCCCAGGTTAGACGCTTCTGGTGTTGTCTATTGGTCATGAGTGGCTTGACAGAAGGAATGCGGCAGTTGTAACCCATGTCCTGGATATGTCTGTGTGTGGTGGCTCTTGAAGCACTGACTCCAGCAGCAGTCCACTGGTTGTGAATCTCCCCCAAATTTGTGAATGGCCTTTTCTAAACAATCCAATCAAGGCTGCGGTTATCCCGGCTGCTTGTGCACCTTTTTCTACCACACTTTTTCCTGTCACTCAACTTTCCATTAATATGCTTGGATACAGCCAGCTTCTTTAGCAATGACCTTTTGTGGCTTACCCTCCTTGTGGAGTGGGTCAATGACTGCTTTCTGAACATCTGTCAAGTCAGCTGACTTCCCCATAATTGTGTAGCCTACTGAATAAGAATAAGGGACCGTTTTAAACGCTTAGGAAGCTTTTGCAGTTGTTTTCTGGTAATTATTCTAATTTTCTGAGATAATGACTTTTGGGTTTTCATTGGCTGTAAGCCATAATCATCAACATTAACAGAAATAAACAATTGAAATAGATCACGCTGTTTATAATGACTCTATATAATATGAGTTTCCCTTTTTATATTGAATCACTGAAATTAACTTTTTGATGATATTCTAATTTATTGAGATGCACCTGTATATTTGTGGTGGAGGATTCAAACAGCCCATTGTATTGATCAAATATTGATTGTCATTTAGGCCCTCTTTTAATATCCTTAAAACCTGGATCAAAATCAACCCAATCTGCTATAGCACCCACTGACCAGGAAGACAAGCTGCTCCCTAAAGAGCCAAAGAAAATGTATGAAGAAAAGCCTCCCAAAAAGACATTATGGGAAATAGAATACAAAACAGAAATCATAAGAGAAGACCGAGGGAAGAGGAGAATCCCAGGAAGATTTCAAGAATCTAGAAACTCTCTGATCTCCAATGGATTAGAATTGTTTGAGTGTCCGCCTCCCAAGACTGAGAATGAGGTATGGTACATGTGGAGAGAGGAGTTATATGAAGCAGGCTCAGAAGCCAATCTGACTTATACAACAGGTGCCAGCTGTGATATACAGCAAAAACCCTATGATTACTTCAGTCCTGGCAGTTTAACCTCTTAGATCAGTGTTTCCCAAACTCAAGTCCTCACGGCTCCCAACATATCATCTTTTCAGGATTTCCTTATTATTGCGCAGGTCAAGAAATCATTATCAAGGCGTCCCCTGTGCAATACCAAGGAAATCCTGAACATTTGACCTGCTGGCGGCCATGAGGATTGGAGTTTGGGAAACAGTATCTTAACTTCTACGAATGATACCAAGCATCTAAGAGACTAAATAGGGATGAAGGGCTGACGCATTTATTAATCCATTGTAATGTGATCATGGGATGTTAATGGTTTGTCATGATAACCAGGGACTTAAATAAGGTCTTAGTGAGAAACATCTGATAGGGCAATACACAAGTAGTTTAATAGTAATAATTTAAAGGGGTTATTCCGGATTGGGGATCACTGTATGTGACTGCAGACTTGAGAATTATCACAGCGTGCACAGTATGCGCTGTAAGGATTCAAGTGCCAGGAGTGGGCAGTCATGTGACCGCAAGTATGCGATGTGCATTCTTCCTGCCACATTCGACTAGATATATCCACCCTCACTGAATTCACTTTTATTGAGTGAGGTTGCATATGTCTAGTGAGGATCTCAGTCTTCACCCGAAGCCTTGTCAACCCCTTTAAATCCTCCCATTTTCCATTAATAACAGAAAAAATAAACAATTGTTATTGCAATAGTTGTAAAACCTAAAGTAAAAAAAAATACTTTTCTTTTATCCCTCTCACTAATATTGGACATCATTTTATGATTAGTGGAACTTCCTAAAAATCAAGGGTCGACAACACTGAGGCTCATGCACAGTCTATCCCTGCTAAGACTAGTTTCACACATCCGGCATTTCGCCGGATTGCCAGATCCATCACACTCCAGTACAGTGCAATACAGTATAATGGCATCGCGGCAAGCTCCGGTCACATGCTGTCATGTGACCGGAGCATGTGACCGGAGGTACTGCGATGCCATTGTACTGCATTACACTGTACTGCAGTGTACCGGATCCAGCAATCCGGCGAAATGCCGGATGTGTGAAACCGGCCTAAACCATCGCTGCAGCCTTTTCAGTCTCAGGATCCTTAGTGGACCCTATGGGTCTTAACCCCAATAATCAAGCTAATGGAAAATTCCATTTATATGCTATCAATTGAAATGAGAACACGCCCTGTAAACAGGTTTTCCAGGCTTAAGATGTTGATGACTTATCTGAGGTATAGATCACCATTATATTGGTGGGGGTCCAACACCATCACCCCATTTATCACTTCTTTTCAGCCTCAGTGGCAGCCAAATCTGAACAATGAATAGAGCTGAAGCAGTATAACTCTACATTGGTAAGTGGCTGTTCTCAGGTGTTGCTGCTCAGTTCTTATTGAAGTAAAAAAGAGCTGTGCTGCAGTATCTGGAAATGGCTACTACATAATGTACAGACCTGAGCTGTTACTGCTCCATTCACTGTTGACATCCTTCAACCATCAGAATTGATGAATGTGAGTGTCTGTTGTCAGACCCCTACTGATCTAATATTGATGCCCTATCCAAAAGATAAGCAGCAAATGGATGGGGTCCAGCATCAGCGTATTAAAACTTCACTTTATTAACTCGATTTAAAAAAAGTCTATGAATAAGGACAAGTAGTCTCCGAAGCGCGTAAGATTTGCCTTTTATTTATTCATGAATTTTTTGGGATACTATTTAACTTTTGACTTTTTATAAATGGAGTTAATAAAGTGAAGTTTTAATAATGTGGTGCTGGATTTCATCTATTTGCCAAATGTTTTACCACAAAGATCCATGCGCTGACAGTGACAATTCAAGACAAAACAATCACTGATCTCGGAGAGACAAGCCAGAGAAAACACTGCCTGCAGCCAACAAAGGCGCTCAATACAGTGAAATACTAGGTGCATTGCCCCCTGGGAAGTATGCAAATCAAAAGAGGTCCGTGGAGCCTCTGTTAGGAGTCTCGACACAGACCTAGGATTTCACTGTATTGAGCGCCTTTGTTGGCTGCCGGCAGTGTTTTCTCTGGCTAGTCTCTCCGAGATCAGTGATAGTTTTGTCTTGTTGGTCTACTAGGCATTGCTCCCACCTAGCCAGAATCCTATTCCACACTGATGAGGGGCAACACCTCGAAACAGCTGTCTGTGGATGGATACCTGGTCTTGGTATTTCCCTTGTCATATCTTTAAACTTGACAAAAAGTTGGATATTGACTAAAAGGGCCACTTAATATGGTGGTTATGGTGGCCTCCTAAAAAGAGCCACTCCTTGGCTAGGTCCTTCCCGGAGGGATATCTGGCTATTTTTGTGTCAAGACTCTTAACAGAGGCTCCACAGACCTTTTTTGATTTGTTGACAGTGACAATTCAGCAGTCCTACGGTAATTGGTTCATTTGGACAACATCGTGAGCTGATGCAAAAATCTTTATTTTTCTATGCAAAAGATAGGTCATCAATATATCTTAAGCCTGGAAAACCATTTTAATCTTCATATGCTGCCATTTTGAAATGCAGATTCAATTATTCGTGCAATGTTTATGTATAGGAGAAATCCAATAATGAGCACTGGTTACAATTTCCAATTTGACAAATTCCAACAATGATGTTTTGAGTGACAAAAACCCATTTTCATAAAAATTAAACAATTTTAATTAAATTCAAACATATTTATTTTTGCGCTTTTGTTTTCCACCCAACGTTTTGTATTTTTCCATTCACATGGCAATATGATGACTTATTCCTTTGTAGGACATGCTGTGGTTTTAAGTGACACCATCCATTTTACTAGATAATGTACTGACAATAGGGGTGAAAAAACTAAGGGAAAAAAAAGTGGGATACGTGGTGAAAAAAAATGTAATTCCGACATTGTTTTTTTTGAGGTTTGTTTTTATAGCATTTATTAGGTAGCAAAAATGACCCGACAGACAGACAGATTTTTTTCCAGCATCCATGACAGCACCACAAGAGCGGGGATCCAGCCTTTAAGGACCGGAAACCTACAGTATGAAAAGGGTGGTACCTCTCCCCACATCAGTTGGTTTCCTGTCTTTAAACAGGGAACCTCCAGGATCGGCGGTTCAAGATGGGTCTTAGGGGATAAAGCCTTCAACTTAACCCAGCCCTGGCCGGTCAGTTCTAGGGCAGTGACACTGGTCCCGCTGCGGCTGGCAGAGGTGCTAAGGGATCACCACCGCAGGTCTACTGGGACCGTGTCTGTGTGCAATGACGTCACCCTGCAGCCAGTCGGAGGGCAGCAACATGGGTCCTGCTGCGGCTGGCAGAGAGGCTTAGGGTGCACCACAGCGGGCCCATGGGGGCTGTGCCTGTGGGTAACAGTACCATCTTACTCACACACGGGGGCCTATATCTGTGCGGTGACTCTGTCCTATGACCCGTTGATAGAAGTGATGCTGCGGCTGGTAAAAGGTCTTGCAGGTGCTATGGAGCTGTGTAGCATGGCCATCTTGTGAATGGCAGCTGCTTCACGCTGCAGAACCAGGTGAGTCCAGGTCAGCTCTGAGCCATTAGCGTCCCTGGCAGGAGACTTTCCCGGCCATGGCTGGTCGAGTCAGGCAGTGGCACAGGTCCTGCTGCAGCTGGTGCGGGTGTCAAAGAAGCGTCACAGTAAGTCCCCGGGGTCTGCTCCTGTGCGTGGGTGTGTGCAGTGGCGCCATCTTGGTTGGGGCACCACTGCCGCACTTCCCAGCCTGCGTGGACGGCATCCTAGATGACATGCTCTGATAACGCTGCGTGCCGGTGACATTCAACCTGAAAGTTGGGTGGACCAAAGGAGGCATGCTGGAGGGGGCTGTTCAGTGCTCCTGGGACGGCGGTGAGACCGCAGAAGTAGCGGTAATCTCCAGTCTGACCCCTCAACCAGGATGGATGACCGCAGCAGCTTTTGCCTGTACTACTGGCCATCCCTACCTATCAGAAGCAGCAGCAGAGGAAAATCCAGCAGCCGCTCCAGAATTGTTGGGCAGTAGAGCTGCAGCTCCAGCAAACTTGGCAAATGAGAAGCC
This sequence comes from Anomaloglossus baeobatrachus, assembly GCF_048569485.1. NCBI lineage: Eukaryota > Metazoa > Chordata > Amphibia > Anura > Aromobatidae > Anomaloglossus > Anomaloglossus baeobatrachus. Next base: position 509,187,819 of record NC_134353.1, read on the forward strand.
TCCAGAGGAGATTTGTCATTTGACATGATTCCTCCTCCTGATCCGGTGCTTTCTCTTTACATCAGAATGGTTGGTGACCTTCGTGCAAGCTCACTTTGAAAAGAGATTTTTTTTTTGTGGTTTTTCTTGTTTCTAAGAATCAGGAAAAAACCTTGAAAATGTGCAATCCGAAAAAGGGTGTACTCTCTGTAGTCAAGAGGTTCCCGATAGCTGGCTAAAAGACTTAGCCAAAAATGTATAAAACAGTCATACTAGAGGACCCCCTAGTTTGCCTCAGGACCCAAGAGCCATAATTAGGGCAGAGGCCCAAAGTTCTCTTAAGTCCCTGGCAGAACAACTTCTGTTAGTGTCGCAGGTGACAGTGTTTCCCTATAGAGTATATAGGCAAGCTTAGGTCGGGTCCACCATGGTCATTTCTAAAGTAAAAACCCACCAGGATGTTATATTTGGGGACCTAGAACAAAAATAAGTGACTCTCCTTCCCGATTAAAGTACCTGTTAAAAATAAAATCTGTCCCTTTTGAGGATATAGGGACTTTTGAGGGACCCTCTAGACAGAGAAGCTGACCACTTCCTCAGAAATACCTGGGAGTCATCAGAAGGGGCTTTGAGACCAGCCATTACAACTACCTGCACGGCAAGGTTCCTGTTAGTGCGTATTGACCAACTCAAGGATCAGCTAAGGAATAAAGCCCCAAAAGAGAGTATCATATCATATGTCTCCCTTTATTATGTGGAGCAGCGTCCTTAATTACGGATGCATCAGCGAACTCAACCAAGCTAATGGCTAAATCATCAGCCCTATCAAATGCAGCCAGAAGAGCCCTTTTGGCTGAAGTGTTGGCCAGGGGAAATACTTATTCGGCCCAACCTTGGTTGATATATTAGAGAAAGTGGGCGATAAGAAAAAGGGATTTTAAAACCCATTCTTTCTTGCCCTCAGAAAGTCCTTTTGAGAAGGATTTGGTCGAAGGGCCCCTACCAGGGATCAGAGTAGTTGGTCGGACCGGAGAAAGGCATGGGAAGGTTTTAAGGAACCCTGTAAAGATAGTAAAAGATCCTCCTTGTTCCCTCAGGTCGGAGGGGAGACTCTTGTTTCCTTCCATCCTGGGAGAGGACGTCCTCAAGGAGTGGATTCTAGGCCTTTTGAGATCTCACCTCATACTACCATTCCAAGGTTCCCTCCTCAGAATTTTTTAGTCACACCTCCAAGAGCTTCACTAAGGAAACAACTTGCCTTCTAAATGGAAATACGAAATTTGTGGCAAAAGGCGGTTCTATTGGATGTTTCCGATAAGAGAAAGGGGGTGGTTATATTCCACCCCTTTTAGTTGGTGAAAAAGCCTGATAACTCCTATCGAACAATAATAAACCTGAAAGCCCTCAACAGTCATCTTTGCTTAGAGCGCTTCAAGATGGATTCAATGGATCCACAGTGTAACATCTATTTATACATTGTCACATGACATGATAGTGGATCTGATGGATGCATATTACCATGTCGCTATAAGCATCCAGTGTCAAAAGTTCCTCAAAGTAGCCCTGTACATGGGCATTTCTAATACAGGCCCTTCTCGCTTGGCCTGGCAGTATTGCCCAGAGCTCATCTAAAACAGAAGAAAGTCATTTTCATTCAATATCGGAACGACTTCTTGGTCGACAGGTCTGCCCAACATTGTACCAGCCTTTTACAAGAGATGTACACTTTCCTCATGGGATTGGAATCGCTTATAAACCTAGAAAGATCGAGGTTATCTCCAAGTACGGTTCAGATTTTTTAGGGGTTCACTTTGGATTTAGATACTCAAGTGTGTCACCTTCCAGAATCCAAACTGGAGAATCTCCATGTCTAAGTGGAACGAAAGACAAAATCCCAGTATTGTCTCTCAGAGGAGCCATGTCCCAGATTGGCTCTCTTATGTCCACCATCCTGGAAGTTCTTTGGGTCCAGGCACATACCAGGGTCCTTCAGTGGGACAGCCTGGGAAATCGGGCCATTCTCGGCACCTGCAGGGTCGTCTGGTCCAGGGAGTGTGTTCTGGAAGAGAAGCTTGTGTTTCCTCAAATACCAGGGAATTGCTTGCGGTACAAAAAGCAGTAGGTCCGTTCCTACCCTCTCGGACTAGTCGTCATGTGAAAGCCCTCTCAGGGAATCAGTCGGTAGGGGCATAGCTGGATCACCAAAGGGGTACTTGTTCCAGATCACTAATGGAGATATCAAGCAGGACTTTACTTTTATCAGAGGGTCATCTGAAGTCCTTGTACAGCAGACTTCTCAGTCATAGCAGGCTGAGGCTAGAAGAATGGGCATTTTCGATCACATAGCAGAAATGTGAGGTGTCCCGTAGAAAGTTCTCTTCGCGAGCTTAATAAACAGGAGGATCCACCGGTTCTGCTCTCTAGATCCTAGGGGACAACCTCATGCAGTAGACGCTCTATTAATCAAATGGAACTTCGGCCTCGCTTATGTGTTCCCTCCTGTAGCCCTGATTCCAGCAGTTCTGAGGAAAGTCCAGGGGACAGGGCAGCATTAATCTTGATAGCCCTTTTTTGGCTAAAGAGACTGTGGTTTTATTGGCTAAATCAAATGTCAATCAGCAGGCCATGGGTTCTACCGGAATTGCCAGACCTTCTCTCCCAAAGCCCTGCTCTCCTTACCCTGATAAGCAGGTTACATCTGACAGCGTAGAAACTGAATTGTCATTTTTAAAGAACAAGGAATTCCCTTCAGGTCTGATCACTACCCTAACGCAATGCAGAAAAGCAGTTACGACAGATCTATGGCAGAACCTGGATGGAGTCCTTATTGTCCATAGGAGCGAGTCCAGATGGCCCAGTGCCAATTGCGGTTATCCTAGAGTTCCTTCACAAAAGGTTTAGGGTGGGGTCTGTCAGTTAGCACACTAAAGGTTCAGGTGTTGGCCTTGACTGCCTGGTACAACTATGATCTAGCAGGGGAGAGCTGGATTTCAGAGTTTTCCAGGGCATGTTCTAGAGCAGAAGTCTCAAACACGCGGCCCCTTGGGCTGCTTCGTGCAGCCCCCAGGCCTGTGCCCCTGTTGACTATCGCGGCCGGTGCAGGGGACGCAGCCACTCTGCGCTTTATGTCAGATGAATGTTTTGCCGGCACTGCGCTCTGAGTCCAGCGCTCTGTGCACAACTATTCCTCCAATGAAAACTGCCTGACCTCAGCTGCTTACCTCTGATTGGTGGACGGCTACGTCTGCATTGGAAACGTTGTGCACAGAGAGCTTGACACTGCACGCACAGCACCGCCAAAACGATCATCTGACATAAAGCGCTGCCAGTTGATACTGCCCCTGCATCGGCCGCGATAGTCAACGGGGGCACGGGCCAGCAAGAAGTAGAGATGAGGCAGCCGAGGGAACGGGGTACAGGTGAGAAGAATGTTTGTTTTTTTGTGTGTATGTGAAGAATGACACATTAACCCTTTAGCGACCCATGACGTACTGGGTACGTCATGGATTGTGTGAAGTTAATCCCCGCCCCCCCACCGTGGCCAGGCCGCGGCAATCCGCACACATCAGCTGATTTCAACAGCTGACGTGTGCCTGTTAGTCGCAAGTGGAATCGCCTCCACCCACGACTATTAACCCCTTACATCTTGCTGCTAAAATCTGGCAGCGAGATGTATATGCGGGCAGCCATTATGATGACTTACCCCATCCCCATCGGAAGTCACTACCAATACTTTTTTTTTTTTTACAAACTTCTGAATTTTTTTTTAACCCCCTTAGGTACATGTTTGGTGTCTCCAAACTCGCACCGACCTAAGACATAACAGCGACACACAATTTTACCATATAGGGAACATGGTGACTAAAATGTCCCAAAAACTGTTGTGTGATCACGCTTTTTTGCAGTTTTTCCCCACACTTGAATTTTTTTTGCTGTTTTCTAGTACACTATATGGTAAAACTTATGGTTTCATTTAAAATTACAAAGGAAGAAGTTTCCAGCACCAAGGATGAAGTATAAAATCCTTTTTTATTAGATAACAAGGAGTAAAAATCCAGCAGGTACCATATGCATGTCAGAAGGCTTACAGAACAACGCGTTTCGACGCTTCAGGTCTTAGTCATGTTCTGACTTTAAGTGTAACCAGCTCCCTTTTATCGGATCCCTCCTCCACTAGTTATAATCACATGTGTAGGTTAACTCAAGGCAACTCCTCAACTAGTAATTGCAAGAGATCCGGCAAAATAGGAGTATAGAATGGTAAATTCGTATGGATGAAACATATAAAAAATAACATAAAACAACATAGAACAAAAATATATATAATCACATACATGTTAAAAAATATGGACAAATTCCCCTTAATGGATAATATAGGTTCAGTGTATAATAATCCAACAAAACACTCTGTATATCAAGATATATGTAGGTTACAAACCCTAGAGAGAAAAAGATTTTATTGAAAAACGAGTTTATATTAAGGATCAAGTTTTGTATTTAAAACATCGTATCAAATTCAATATACCATATGAATTACATGCAAATAATGCAGTATATTGAAGAATGTATATTATGCATTGGTCCAAAAAATGTTTTAATAATTATTTTATAGGAATGAATTCCATAGTTTTATAGATGTGAACATCTAGGTGAAAAAACGCATAATATGAGTTGGGGTGTAAACCATATTAGTCTCACTAAACACAATCCTGATATAATAAAAAGAGGACAGGATCTAGTTATATTTAATAGTGTAGTATTAAATCCTGGCGGCTATTCAAACCCTCTGGGTGTCTAGTAATAAGGGTGAAGATCCAGAAGGATTCTCTGTTTAGTAGTTTCCTTCTGTGATCTCCACCCCTAATCGGTCTGTGTACTTGTTCAACGCCCATGAATTGGAAACCACTAACGTCTCCCTTGTGTACTGAGGCAAAGTGTTTAGATGCCGCAGATATAGCAATCGCGTTCTGTTTACAGACCTCAGAAAGATGTCTCCTAATTCTGACTTTCAAAGGACCCATCGTACAACCTGTATATTGAATATTGCAAAATTTGCATGTTATTAAATATACAACGAAGGTCGTATTACAATTAATTAAAGTAGTTATATGAAAGGTTTTTTGATTTGAAGTGGACTGAAAGGTTTTTCCTTTTTGTGCATAGTTACACGCTTTGCATTTATTTGCACCACATTTGTGAAAACCTTTCAGAGTGATCCAGGAAGATCCCTCCCTGTGACCAATATCGCTCAAAAAAAGGCTTGGGGAGAGAATGGTACCAAGAGTAGGAGCTCGTTTAGCAACACATTTAATGTTGTTTTTTGTTACTTGTTTCAAAATCGGATCCTCACCAAGTATAGGTAGATATTTTTTCACTATCCTAGTAACAAGATCATATTGTTTACTATAGTTGGTAGAAAAAACAATATTGTTACTTTGTTTTAATTTATTTTTATTTTTATTTGAATTTTTTTGTAGTAGATCTGATCTATTTATTTGTGCTACTATTGATTTAGCTCGGTTGAGGACCCAATTAGGGTACCCTCTATCTGAAAGTCTATCGCAAATTAGAGCTTCTTCCTTAGAATAGTCATTGAGTTGGGAACAATTTCGTTTCGTTCTAATTAATTCTCCTACAGGAATATTATGCTTAGTCTGTAAATGATGGCATGAATCTGCTGTTAGGATGGAATTGGTGGCAGTGGGTTTACGGTATGGTTTAATAATAACCCTATCTGAGTTGTCAATACATAGTGTAATGTCCACAAAATTCATAGTTGCCGCATGATGAGAAGAAATAAATTTTAAATTAAAATCATTATCATTGATGTAGAGGAGAAAGTCCTGTATGGAATTTATTGGACCCGACCATATTATAAGCAAGTCGTCCAGATATCTGCCATACCACTGCAGACATCCGGAAAACCTGTTCTGGTCAGTATATAAAAAAATCTTCCTCCCACCTTGCCATTACAATGTTTGCAAGCGAGGGGGAGAAGCGGGCCCCCATGCTAACTCCTCTACACTGTAGATAGAATTTTTTATCAAATGAAAAGTAGTTGTGATTCAAGAGAAAATCTACTGAGGAAACTATGAAATCCTTGAGAACAGGTATCATAATCGCTGAACCTATCTAGGTGTTGTGATAGGCAGCGTAATGCAACATTATGAGGGATAGACGGATATAAAGATATCACGTCACATGAAAGCCAAATAAAATGGTTTTTCCACTCATAACCATCCAATGCTCTTACTACTTCTTTTGTATCCCTGATGTAGCCTGGTAAATCCGGGATCAAAGGTTGAAGAAACTGATCTATCCAGCCTCCCAAATTTTCTCCCAGTGACCCAATACCCGAAACAATCGGTCGTAGTGGGGGAGGGAAAAGATTTTTATGAATCTTTGGGAGGCAATGGTAGATTGGAACGACAGGATTTTTATTAAACAAAAATTCTTTTGTTTTGTCATTAATGGCACCAGTACAATTTCCTTCCTCCAAATTTTTTAATAATATATTATTGCAATGTTTGGTTGGATCACCATTCAATTCAATATACGTATCGGGGTCCTGTAGATCCAGTAATACTAATTTTCTATATAGACCTGAGTTCAGTAAGACAATGGCCCCCCCTTTGTCTGCCTCCCTTATTATAATATCGGAATTAGCCCTCAATTCCTTGAGGCCCAATCTTTCCCGATGGCTCAGATTATCTCTGGGGGGGACCATTGTCTCACTCAACTCAATAAAGCTGGTGTCACACATAACGACCACGACAACGACGTCGCTGCAACATCACCATATTCTGTGACGTTGCAGCGACCTCAACAGCGACGTCGCTGTGTGTGACACATAACAACGATCAGACCCCTGCTGCGAAATCGTTGCTCGCTCCTGAATGCTCGAAGTCATTTTTTGATCGCTGCTATCCCGCTGCGCCATGCTGATAAGCTGATAATCCTTGTGTTTGACACCGCAGCAGCGACGCTACGCTACGTCTGAAACCACACAACGACCGTCGACGTCGCTATGATCGCTGCTCCGTCGCTGCTTTTTCTAACATGTTTGACAGCTTACTAACGATCATCTATGGTCGCTGCTACGTCACAGAATATGGTGACGTTGCAGCGACGTCGTTGTCATCGTCGTTATGTGTGACACTAGCTTAAGATCCTTAACAATAAGCTCCTGGAATAGATCCAGAATTTGGGGTCGTGATTGAATAGGATAATATTCCTTATTTGGAAGTGGTGGTTGTATACTGGTGACCGGTTTATCAAATGATACACCAGTCTCAGCAGAAAGAAGTCGTAAGGTCATTAAGCTTTTTTGTTCACAAAAAGAGAGGAGAGAAACATTAGGATTAACATCATCAATATCAAAATCCTCATTAGTATCCTGTGGGAGAATCAGATTTTTACTATCAAAAAAGTGGCACTTTAACGTGATATTACGTGCAAATTTATTCAAGTCCAGAATAGTCTGAAAGATGTCAAAATTGGTATTAGGGGCAAATCCCAATCCCCTACTAAGTAGGGATATCTGTTCTTCAGACAAAATATAACTGGATAAATTCCACACAGAGATAATTAATGTTTCTGATGCTGGTAGCGGTATAGGGGAGTATTGTTTCTGATGTTTCCTACCCGCTCGTCTTGTCCGTTTTTTGGCTTGTTTTTTAGGAATGGTTGTGTTGGATTTCTTGTTTTATTTTGTTTAGAGCGAGTGACTATGCCTGTTAGATCTAGTGAGGAACTAGAAAGATCCGTTGCTCCATCCGAGGTGGAGGGGAGAGACATGTCACCTGCAGAATCCGAGCAATCAAAGTCCACTCTGTTATAGCTAGAGTGACGTCTCCTTCTTATAATGGATCTAGGTTTATAATTCCAAGTATAGATTTCGTTTTTGGCATAATCATTGGAGTCTCAAGAATTTCTTCTTTTTAATCTCCATTATATTATGTTCCAATTTGGACAGTTTGGATTGTATTTTATCATAGGAGATTTTGAAGTTTTCCGTATTATTAAATTTTTTGAGTGAATCCTTAATGTTGGAGATGTCAGATTTAATCTGTACAAGTTCCAATTCCTCCTGTTGTACAATCAGGTTCATTAATTTTATGGAGCAGTCACTCAAGATAATATTCCAATTATTAATGAACTCTATTATATTGACTGGTGCGAAATTTTCTTATACGCAAACTCCTAGGTATCATACCTTTGTCGATGTAATTCTTTAGGGAGGTTGACTCCCACCAGGTCTTGAGTTCTTTAATCATATTCCTTTCAAGATCCAGCATAAATCCCTGGAGTGAGTCCTGTTCAGATGTAGGGGTGGTTTCCGATGCGTTAAAAATTGATGCCACTTTAGAGAGTCTGTTGGAATAATCCTCTTTGTCCATAGGGAAGTCCAGACCAGGTTCCGACATGACAATATAAATGTCAATATAGTAAATATATGGTATAATCAGTCAGGAGCAAGGAAAAAAGCCGAGATAAATGTATCAAGGAGGGAGGGAAGTCCAGCTCACCAAAGACTGACCTGCTGGTAGTATTTAGAATCCTGCGCATGGAATATGGCTCGGCAACCATCCAGAGTAAAAGATAAAGGAAGAAGTTTCCAGCGCCAAGGATGAAGTATAAAATCCTTTTTTATTAGATAACAAGGAGTAAAAATCCAGCAGGTACCATATGCATGTCAGAAGGCTTACAGAACAACGCGTTTCGACGCTTCAGGTCTTAGTCATGTTCTGACTTTAAGTGTAACCAGCTCCCTTTTATCGGATCCCTCCTCCACTAGTTATAATCACATGTGTAGTGATAATGCTAAAGATTTTAATTTAAAATTTACTTCTTCTCATCATGCGGCAACTATGAATTTTTTGGACATTACACTATGTATTGACAACTCAGATAGGGTCATTATTAAACCATACCGTAAACCCACTGCCACCAATTCCATCCTAACAGGAGATTCATGCCATCATTTACAGACTAAGCATAATATTGCTGTAGGAGAATTAATTAGAACGAAACGAAATTGTTCCCAACTCAATGACTATTCTAAGGAAGAAGCTCTAATTTGCGATAGACTTTCAGATAGAGGGTACCCTAATTGGGTCCTCAACCGAGCTAAATCAATAGTAGCACAAATAAATAGATCAGATCTACTACAAAAAAATTCAAATAAAAATAAATTAAAACAAAGTAACAATATTGTTTTTTCTACCAACTATAGTAAACAATATGATCTTGTTACTAGGATAGTGAAAAAATATCTACCTATACTTGGTGAGGATCCGATTTTGAAACAAGTAACAAAAAACAACATTAAATGTGTTGCTAAACGAGCTCCTACTCTTGGTACCATTCTCTCCCCAAGCCTTTTTTTGAGCGATATTGGTCACAGGGAGGGATCTTCCTGGATCACTCTGAAAGGTTTTCACAAATGTGGTGCAAATAAATGCAAAGCGTGTAACTATGCACAAAAAGGAAAAACCTTTCAGTCCACTTCAAATCAAAAAACCTTTCATATAACTACTTTAATTAATTGTAATACGACCTTCGTTGTATATTTAATAACATGCAAATTTTGCAATATTCAATATACAGGTTGTACGATGGGTCCTTTGAAAGTCAGAATTAGGAGACATCTTTCTGATGTCTGTAAACAGAACGCGATTGCTATATCTGCGGTATCCAAACACTTTGCCTCAGTACACAAGGGAGACGTTAGTGGTTTCCAATTCATGGGCGTTGAACAGGTACACAGACCGATTAGGGGTGGAGATCACAGAAGGAAACTACTAAACAGAGAATCCTTCTGGATCTTCACCCTTAATACTAGACACCCAGAGGGTTTGAATAGCCGCCAGGATTTAATACTACACTATTAAATATAACTAGATCCTGTCCTCTTTTTATTATATCAGGATTGTGTTTAGTGAGACTAATATGGTTTACACCCTAACTCATATTATGCGTTTTTTTCACCTACATGTTCACATCTATAAAACTATGGAATTCATTCCTATAAAATAATTATTAAAACATTTTTTGGACCAATGCATAATATACATTCTTCAATATACTGCGTTATTTGCATGTAATTCATATGGTATATTGAATTTGATACGATGTTTTAAATACAAAACTTGATCCTTAATATAAACTCGTTTTTCAATAAAATCTTTTTCTCTCTAGGGTTTGTAACCTACATATATCTTGATATACAGAGTGTTTTGTTGGATTATTATACACTGAACCTATATTATCCATTAAGGGGAATTTGTCCATATTTTTTAACATGTATGTGATTATTTATATTTTTGTTCTATGTTGTTTTATGTTATTTTTTATATGTTTCATCCATACGAATTTACCATTGTATACTCCTATTTTGCCGGATCTCTTGCAATTACTAGTTGAGGAGTTGCCTTGAGTTAACCTACACATGTGATTATAACTAGTGGAGGAGGGATCCGATAAAAAGGAGCTGGTTACACTTAAAGTCAGAACATGACTAAGACCTGAAGCGTCGAAACGTGTTGTTCAGTAAGCCTTCTGACATGCATATATGGTACCTGCTGGATTTTTACTCCTTGTTATCTAATAAAAAAGGATTTTATACTTCATCCTTGGTGCTGGAAACTTCTTCCTTTATCTTTTACTCTGGATGGTTGCCGAGCCATATTCCATGCGCAGGATTCTAAATACTACCAGCAGGTCAGTCTTTGGTGAGCTGGACTTCCCTCCCTCCTTGATACATTGAAAATTACAACTCGTCCCGCAAAAAGACAAGCCCTCATATGGCTAGATTGATGGAAAAATAAAAAAGTTACGGCTCTCGGAAGAAAGAGAGGAAAAAATAAACAGAAAAACGCAAAACGCCTGGGGGGGGGACAGAACTACAAGCAGAGGACCAGGAAAGGGCACAATACTACAAGAGGAGGACCTGCATGGGCAGATTAGTAAAAGGAGACAGTGATGGGACACAATGCTACAGGATGGGCACATTACTATAGGATAGGGACAAGGTGGGCACATTACTATAGGATGGGGACAAGGCTGGGGACATTACCATAGGATGGGGACAAGGTGGGCACATTATTTTAGGATGGGGACATTACTATAGGATGGGCACCTTACTATTGGATGGGGACATTACTACAGGATGGGGACAAGGATGGGGACATGGATGGGCACATTACTACAGGATGGGGACAAGGAGGGCCACATTACTACAGGATGGGGACAAGGAGGGCCACATTACCACAGGACGGAGACAAGGATGGCCACATTACCACAGGATGGGGACAAGGATGGCCACATTACTACAGGATGGGGACAAGGATGGCCACATTACTACAGGATGGGGACGAGGATGGCCACATTACTACAGGATGGGGACAAGGATGGGCACATTATTACAGGATAGGGACATTACTACAAGGGAACAAGGATGGGGAACATTACTATAGGATGGGATTAGGCTGGGGACATTACTATAGGACAGGGACATTACTATAGGATGGGGCATTACCATAGGATGGGGGACAAGGTGGGCACATTACTATGGGATGGGGACATTACTATAGGATGGGCTCTTCACTATAGAATGGGGAAATTACTATAGGAGGGGTATAGTACTACAGGATAGGGACATTACTACAAGGGGACAAGGATGGAGAACATTACTGTAAGATGGAGACAAGGATGGGGACATTACTATAGGATGGGGACAAGGATGGACACCACATTACTAGAGGATGGGGACAAGGATGGACACATTACTATAGGATGGGGACAAGGTGGGCACATTACTATAGGATGGGGACATTACTATAGGATGGGGACATTTCTATAGGATGGGGACATTACTATAAGATGGGGACATTACTATAGGATGGGGACAAGGATGAGGCACATTACTACAAGATGGGGACAAAGATGGGGAATATTACTATAGGAAGGGGACAAGGATGAGGCACATTACTATGGGATGGGGACATTGCTATAGGATGGGCTCTTTACTATAGAATGGGGAAATTACTATAGGAGGGGCATAGTACTACAGGATAGGGACATTACTACAAGGGGACAAGGATGGAGAACATTACTGTAAGATGGAGACAAGGATGAGGACATTACTATAGGATGGGGACAAGGATGGACACCACATTACTAGAGGATGGGGACAAGGATGGACACCACATTACTAGAGGATGGGGACAAGGATGGACACATTACTATAGGATGGGGACATTACTATAGGATGGGGACATTACTATAGGATGGGGACATTACTATAGGATGGGGACAAGGATGAGGCACATTACTACAAGATGGGGACAAAGATGGGGAATATATTACTATAGGAAGGGGACAAGGATGAGGCACATTACTACAGGATGGGGACAAGGTTGGGCACATTACTACAAGATGGGGACAAGGATGGGCACATTACTGTAGGATGGGGACAAGGATGGACACATTACTATAGGATGGGGACAAGGATGGACACATTACTATAGGATGGGGACATTACTATAGGATGGGGACATTACTATAGGATGGGGACATTACTATAGGATGGGGGCATTACTATAGGATGGGGACATTACTATAAGATGGGGACATTACTATAGGATGGGGACAAGGATGAGGCACATTACTACAAGATGGGGACAAAGATGGGGAATATTACTATAGGAAGGGGACAAGGATGAGGCACATTACTACAGGATGGGGACAAGGTTGGGCACATTACTACAAGATGGGGACAAGGATGGGCACATTACTGTAGGATGGGGCACAATACTACAAGGGGACAAGGATGGGCACATTACAACAAGATGGGGAACATTACTAAAAAATGTTGGCCAAAATTACTATATGGTGCTAATTGTAACACTATTAGTTACAAGAAAGGGATAAAATGTTAAAAAAAAAAAAATAAATTAAAAATAAGGCATGACATTTTTTTTACCATCAAAAATGTTTGTTTTTGTTTTTTTTTTTTTACATTTAAACAAAGAACGTGCATGTTTGTTAGAATAAACAAGTGAAAAAAAAATGCTCAAAACTAGTGATCCAAAGGTGTGTAAAAAATATGGTACCAATAAAAATGCCACTTTTTCCTGCAAAGAATGTGGCCCCCCAGATTATTTTTTTCCTCTGTGCGGCCCATACACCCAGCCGAGTTTGACTCCCTTGTTCTAGAGCCAGACCCAAGCACAGTATAGCTTTACCTCCATGGGACCCTGATTTCGTCCTCTCAGCCATGACAAAGTCTCCATTTAACTCTAGAAGTCCCAGGAATTTCGAGCTCCATACGGTTCCAATGGTAGAAATGTTAAATGACCCCTCTCTGGGACTTCTAGTGTTAAGCCTTTAAAATCAATATCACTTAAATATCTATGCCTGAAGACTCATTCTGACAGCCTTAACATCACCATGGAGGGTTAGTGACATCCAAGCCCTATCCATAGAGGATAGCGTGATCCTGAAACCTGACCCTGCTTATCTCCGAAAAGTAGTTTCTAGCTTGCGCAAGTCTCAAGATTTTGTTATTCCGACTTTTTTATGATAGTCAGAAAGATCAGGAGATGGAAGGGTGGCATTGCTTGGATGTTAGATGTTGCCTTAAAGTATACCAGTCAACCGCCAGTGCCGGGAGGAAAGATAAGTCCTTGTTTGTACGGTTTTAAAGTAATAGGAAAGGGTTCAAAGCTTTTAACTCCACTTTAGCTAGGTGGATCAGAGAAGCCATTTCTGTCCCTTTCTCAGCTAGTGATAGGCAAGTGCCTGTGGGGCTGAAAGCGCACTCCATGAAGGCGATGACCTATCTTCCTGAACCTGAAGATCAGAGGTCACCATCAAGCAGATCTGTAAGGCGGCCACGTAGTCTTCACCTTCCACTTTCTACAAACACTATTGGTTGCACTTATCCTTCACTGACCTCACCTTGTGAGAAGGGTTCTGCGGGCTGTAATCGCCCCCTAAGGTTTTTCTCCTTTCCCTGTAATTCTCTCGTGGTGCTGTCATGGGTGCTGGAAAAATAGAATAATACTTACCAGTAATGTTATTGTTCTGAACCCATGACAGCACCCTTACATTCGCTCCCTACACCTGGGTGTATTACCAGTACTTTTGGTTTTCACGTGGACGTATGATGGTTGTCTGTTTTATGTCACAACAATGTTACTTTTACCGGAGGACCTTTCCTGCTCTGTATCAAACTGATGTGGGGAGAGGTACCGCCCTTTGTATCCTGTAGGTTTCCAGTCCTTGAAGGGTGGTTCCCCTCTCTTTGTGTTGTCATGGGTTCAGAAAAAAACGCATTACCGCTAAGCAATTTTGTATTTCCAGGTCTGCATGATTATGGCAAAGCCAAGTTTGTATAATTTTTTTTATATTTTATTGGTTAACAAAATGTCAAACTTTGTATTGCAACGTTTTGGGACTTGTAACTTTTTTAGTTCTCTTTTGATGGACAGAGGTGTGAGATGTTTTTTGCAAGCCGTAGTTTTTACTGGTACTAATTGTGGTGACCAAAAATGCTAATTCCACTTTTTTTTTTATGTCATTTACTGTGTATTAGTGTAGGGCTTACGGCTGCCGCTCATAGCAATGTCAGCAGTTACTGTAGCCGCTCTGGCACACGTGTATGACTGATAGCCGGCTGTACCTGGAAGGAATAAAGTTCATTTTCTGGCTGCTGGGCACATTTCTGTTGCTATTAACTTGCAGATTGACACTATATCTGCAGGTTAATAGAGTTCTCAGACAGAAGAGGTTTTCTTTAAAAACACTGTGCATGAGAAAGCCATTTTTCAATTGGAAGAGGCTAATGAGCCTTTTTGTGATCACATCCTCGTTAATAAACTGCAATATTGAGTACTATGCAGTCTGTGAGCAAGATTATACTAACGTGCAAGAAGAGAATCTGTAATACTTAGTTTTGTGGCACTTACCAATATATATGTCCTCACTACATTTGTTAAAATGAAGATAAAGTGGTCTACCTATTGTAACAAAGCCAATTCGGACTGAGTTAAATCCTAGTACAGCAGGTCTTGATTACTTGCACCTGGGTAGCTTTGACAAAGGACCAGGGCATGTGCTCACCTTGGTCTCTCACTCTGCTAGGAAGCTGCAGACTGACCAGGCTGTTTATTGTGAGCTGTGCACGGAGTTAAATACTTCTGATTTGTGCTGAAAGCTGCTGGAGTTAAGGCTGAAGGGGACACAGACTGGAAGTACCATATAGCCACCATAGACGCTACCTACTGCATACGTGAGAACGTAAATCCATACATCAATACAAACAGGCACACCATACAAATAGTGAGCCATTTTACTTTCTACTAGCCTGCCCTATATTGCATATGTGAGCATTGTGACTGATAATGTTAAAGAGTACTGCTCCTATAGATTATACAATTGGACATTGTGCTCATCACTTCTTTTTTTTTTTCCTTTTTCTTTTGCAGTTGTTGCAGATGTTTTACAAGCAGCAAGAAGAAATTCGCAGATTACGAGATCAGTTAAGCCAAAGGGATATTCAGATCCGGCAGCTTGAGTTAGAAATCAAGAATGTTCGAAACAGCGCAGTGTATTAATTCTATCCAGCGTACAGCCTACAGAATGTAACCCTGAAGAATGCCTCCTGAGAATCATTACAATTTATTTTGTCTATGTAAAAAGAAAATTCTGACCAATATGTAATCCTACAGAGTGAACATAATATTTATTGCCCATGTTTTTATTATTCAGTAACATAAAATAGTCATAGTTGGTCAACCCTAGAGAGGCACTGAGTCTGTTCATTGAAGGCTCTTAGCTACTCCATTTGTAATGTAAAGTTTTTAAAGCTAAAAAAAACCAACAAAAACAGAAAAAACTACATATGCAGTGATGCATATTCATGTTCTCAGCAAGTCACTAGATGAATATAGGTGAAGGTCCATTTTCTATAATAGGAGAACTGATTATGAATAAACTATGCTTTTACTTGGAATTTTTATACAACTGAACAGCAAGTGTGGTAAAAAAAATATAATCTAATTCTGACCTGCTGCTCTCCTGACAAGTTTGCTTTTTAAATTCTTGTATTTGTCATGAAATATCGATACAGACATATCTTCTTTTAGAAGTCTGTATTGTGTAATTTCTCCATAAAGCATTTAAATTAATAACTGGTCTTCCCTTAGCAAAGGAATGTATCTCTAGACAATGTGGCACACTCAGTACTAATTGGATAGATTGTGTACACCCAATTAATAAGGGGGAATGGCAAGTCCTACTCTTATTGTTACATTTCCAGAAGAAATAAAATAGAAATGGTATAATGGTAACTTCAAAAAAATAGTTCTCCATAGGGAGAGTGTGGCTGTAAGGGTGCGGTTCCATTTGGGTATAGCCTCTGATGCAAGAGCATCAGAAGAGATATGCTAATGACCCTCTGCTGCGAGTGTCAGCCGAGGGTCATTGTATCACAGTTGCGGAGAAGAGGGAGCACTTTCTCCCCATCTCCTGTACTGCCTGTCTTTTTGTATATCGCACTGCACTCGAAGACCAGAGCAGATGGGAAGTTGGTGCGACGTTAGCGGCAGGAGCGATCTGTGAATGCAGCATGCACAACAGTCAGGTATGTAGCAACTAGTTGCCTGTTAGTGTTTTGGCAAATTTTTTTTTCTTTTCTGCAAAGTCCAGGATATACTCCTTAATACTCCTGTCAATTTTTGACTGCATTTAAATAGTGCAGTTTCGGAAGGGATGTCCGTCTTCTCCCTCCTTTCCACTATCTCTGTGACATAATTCCCGAATGCAGATGTGTAGCCATAGATGAGCATGCTAAAAACCTACATCACTGCCACCTTAGAACTGTGTACAGTAATAAGTAATACTTAAAGGGAACTGGTCACCAGATGTTCATAATATTAATGGTCGGTGCGGAGAAGACTGGTCGGATGGGCGTCTCCTTTCTCCGGGTCCCGCGCCTCCTCTTTCGGCCATCTTTGTCCTACTTCTGAAGCTAGTGTGTATGACGCGTTCTACGTCATTTACACTAGCCGACAGTGAGGTCCTGCGCAGGTGCACTTTGATCCTATATAACCTTGCTCTCCCGGTATCTTTTCAGTGCGGCTGCCGTATCACACTCGTGCCTCTGGACGCCTGGCTGCTCCCGACCAGTTCAGGGTCCCGTCATCTGTCACTGTACTCCGTCGTCCCACCGGTCTCAAGATGCCCAACTGCCCGTTCACTGGGTGAGATCTTGGTACACGGGAGGATTCCTCCCTATCTAGGCAGACCATACCTCTGGGTCCTGCCTGTAAGCTTCAGCTCCTGCCGCAACTCACTAACAATCTCTTCTCTGCTTCTGAACCTTCTGCTCACTCCTCCCTCCTGTCTTAATCTCCCTAGTAACCAACTCCACTGCTCACTTCCTATGTCCCTGCTCTATCCTATTAACTATCTAACTGCCACTAACTCCACACTCCTGCTGCTTGGTCCCAAGTTACCACTTACCCAATGTACAGTGGGTATGGAAAGTATTCAGACCCCTTTAAATTTTTCACTCTGTTTCATTGCAGCCATTTGGTAAATTCAAAAAAGTTCATTTTTTTTCTCATTAATGTACATTCTGCACCCCATCTTGACAGAAAACAAAACAGAAATGTAGAAATTTTTGCAAATTTATTACACAAGAAAAACTTAAATATGATCATGGTCATAAGTATTCAGACCCTTTGCTCAGACACTCATTTAAGTCACATGCTGTCCATTTCCTTGTAATCCTCCTTGAGATGGTTCTACTCCATTGGAGTCCAGCTGTGTTTTATTAAACTGATAGGACTTGATTTGGAAAGTCATACACCTGTCTATATAAGACCTCACAGTGTATGAAAGACCAAATGAGAATCATGAGGTCAAAGAAACAGTCCAAGGAGCTCAGAGACAGAATTGTGGCAAGGCACATGTCTCATCAAGGTTACAAAAGAATTTCTGCAGTACTCAAGGTTCCTAGGAGCACAGTGGCCTCCATAATCCTTAAATGGAAGAAGTTTTGGACCACCAGAACTCTTTCTAGACTTGGCCATCCAGCCAAACTGAGCATTCATGGGAGAAGAACCTTGGTGAGAGAGGTAAAGAAGAACCCCAAGATCACTGTAACTAAGCTCCAGAAATGCAGTAGGGAGATGGGAGAAAGTTCCACAAAGTCAACTACCACTGCAGCCCTACACCAGTTGGGCCTTTATAGCAGAGTGGCCCGACGGAAGCCTCTCCTCAGTGCAAGACGTATGAAAGCCCGCATAGAGTTTGAAAAAAACACATGAAGGACTCCCAGACTATGAGAAATAAGATTCTCTGGTCTGATGAGACGAAGATAGAACTTTTTGATGATAATTCTAAGTGGTATGTGTGGAGAAAACCAGGCACTGCTCATCACCTGCCCAATACAATCACAACAGTGAAACATGGTGGTGGCAGCATCATGCTATGGGGGTGTTTTTCAGCTGCAGGGATAAGGCGTCTGGTTGCAATTGAAGGAAAGCTGAATGCAGCCAATTACAGAGATATCCTGGAAGAAAACCTGTTCCAGAGTGCTCTGGACCTCAGACTTGGTTGAAGATTCACCTTCCAACAAGACAATGACCCTAAGCACACAAAATAAAGAAGTGGCTTCAGAACAACTCTGACCATTCTTGACTGGCCCAGCCAGAGCCCTGACCTAAACCCAATTGAGCATCTCTGGAGAGATCTGAAAATTGCTGTCCAACAACGTTCACCATCCAACCTGACGGAACTGGAGAGGATCTGCAAGGAAGAATGGCAGAGGATCCCCAAATCCAGGTGAGAAAAACTTGTTGCATCATTCCCAAGAAGACTCATGGCTGTACTAGCTCAAAAGGTGCTTCTGCTCAATACTGAGCAAAGAGTCTGAATACTTATGACCATGTGACATTTCAATTTTTCTTGTTTAATAAATTTGCAAAAATATCTACATTTGTGTTTTTTTTCTGTCAAGATGGGGTGTAGAGTGTACATTAATGAGGAAAAAAATTAACTTTTTTGAATTTACCAAATGGCTGCAATGAAACAAAAAGGGAAAAATTTAAAGGGGTCTGAATTCTTTCCTTACCCACTGTATATGAAATACTTAACTGTCCTATCTTATTATTAACACATCTATCCTTACCCCTTTACCTACAGTGCTTCTGTCACCTCACACTACAGCTCCCACCTGACACAGCATGTTGTTTACAGTTTATAGCAAGCAAACATCTACAATCACTAGGGGCGCTGAGCGCTGCACCCAACCAGCTCTGCTACATTCTGCATTAGTGTAAGAGACCAGAAGAGACAGGAGTAGTTTTCAAAAAAGATAAAAACAGCTTTATTTATCATACTATTAAAATCGATATAAAAAAAAGTGCACATTTCTAACATGCAATAAAAGCTGCAAACATGAAATGACACGTAAGGAGAGGTGGAAGAAGCCTGTACCAGTGCTGGCAATACACCAAGTGAAATGCTCCCAAAATAACCTCCTGGCAATAGGGTCAGCCCAAAGGCGGACAATAAATCCCAGCAGGAGGGAGGGAGAGAGACCAGAAGGTCTGTGGTTACCAGCTCCCAAAGTAACCTCCTAGCAATCAGATCAGCCCAGTGGCGAACAGTAAGTCCCAGCAGGAGGGAGGGAGAGAAACCAAAAGGTCTGTAATTACCAGTCAGGAGTGGCACTGGAACAGGCAGGCAGTGGACAAGGGAAACCCCCCAGGGCATCCGACGTACGTTTCGCTATACTATGTTTGCTTACTCATGGATGATAATGTGGTATGACGGCAGGGCCCTTTTATGGGCGTATACACGGTCACGTGACCGGCGCTCACGACCAATGTGTCTTCAATGTGCGGCACATGCGTGGTTGCATCGCCCATCACACACACCCGCCGCCAGCGTCAGTACCCACGTGGGCGTCCAGTTACCCCAGCAACCGAGACGCACATGCAGGCACATAAGACGCCGCGGCGGGGGTGGGAGGAAGCGACGAGATCAGGCATGCGCACATCCGACACAGCCGAGTCACAGATGTATAAGAAGGGTAAATACATAGAAACTTTTTATGCCAATATAAAACAAATGTGACAGTTTACAAAGTAGTATATAATCCATATTTGCATGGGACGGATTCTTTACAGTACGTCCATATAGGTAATCCATTCCCATGGAAGTCAATGGGTCGTTGTTGTTTCGTTAAATTGTCATGCTTACGCCGGGTGGAGACTTTTTTAAAATCCTCCACAACCAGGCGAGTAAACATATCAATGGCAGGGCAGATAGACAAGGGGGGAAATTTAGTTGATTTTGGCCTAAATGAGAATTTGAGCTTCTCTTCCTTTTTATAGAGTCTCTATGCCATCTTCCTTATGTTGGCGGGCACACATGGATTTGCACATGAGATCCTTGTGCACATCCATGTTTATACATATATTTTTATATATATGTTTACACTCTGGAAATTTTCCCTTGTTTTTAATTGTTTTTATTCTGTATTTTTTCAGTGTATTTATTCTTCATTTTCTATTCATGGCAGTGCCATTTACTCTTAAGGATTTGGATTTTTGCCACCTTCTTCCTGCTTCGACCCATTGACTTCCATGGGAATGGATTACCTATACTGTAAAGAATCCGTCCCATGCAAATATGGATTATATACTACTTTGTAAACTGTCACATTTGTTTTATATTGGCATAAAAAGTTTCTATGTATTTACCCTTCTTATACATCTGTGACTCGGCTGTGTCGGATGTGCGCATGCCTGGTCTCGTCGCTTCCTCCCACCCCCGCCGCGGCGTCTTATGTGCCTGCATGTGCGTCTCGGTTGCTGGGGTAACTGGACGCCCACGTGGGTACTGACGCTGGCGGCGGGTGTGTGTGATGGGCGATGCAACCACGCATGCGCCGCACATTGAAGACACATTGGTCGTGAGCGCCGGTCACGTGACCGTGTATACGCCCATAAAAGGGCCCTGCCGTCATACCACATTATCATCCATGAGTAAGCAAACATAGTATAGCGAAACGTACGTCGGATGCCCTGGGGGGTTTCCCTTGTCCACCGCCTGCCTGTTCCAGTGCCACTCCTGACTGGTAATTACAGACCTTTTGGTTTCTCTCCCTCCCTCCTGCTGGGACTTACTGTTCGCCACTGGGCTGATCTGATTGCTAGGAGGTTACTTTGGGAGCTGGTAACCACAGACCTTCTGGTCTCTCTCCCTCCCTCCTGCTGGGATTTATTGTCCGCCTTTGGGCTGACCCTATTGCCAGGAGGTTATTTTGGGAGCATTTCACTTGGTGTATTGCCAGCACTGGTACAGGCTTCTTCCACCTCTCCTTACATGTCATTTCATGTTTGCAGCTTTTATTGCATGTTAGAAATTTGCACTTTTTTTTATATCGATTTTAATAGTATGATAAATAAAGCTGTTTTTATCTTTTTTGAAAACTACTCCTGTCTCTTCTGGTCTCTTAATTCAATGGAGTAAACAGTGAGCCTTTGCTCTCATGGTATTGCAGGGCCACTGTCACTTTGCATTATGTGTCATAAGTTTTTTGTTTTATTCTGCATTAGTGTGTATATGGATATCGCTATCCTACTTGTATACATTAGGTTCACAATCTACAACTACTTCTTATGTAGGAGTGGGCGCTGTTCGCTCCCTCCTACAATTATACAACATAAAAGCCTTGTTGATGGCTGTAGGAGCTGAGATGTCAATAATATCTTGCATAGATAAGAGAATTACAAGTAAAATAGCACTGTGTTTAGAGGTTGTCTGGAAGGACTTTAAAGGTTACATAGCTGATAATTTACTTGGACTGGTTTACGCCTCTAAATTAGCAAATTCTTAATGTTACATCAGAAAAAGATAGTGTGGTTTAAGCAGTGTGCGGCTTTCTTAGGCTATGTGCGCACGTTGCGTAATTACATGCACTTTGTAGCGCAGCGTAACTGCATGCGTCCTGCATCCCCTGCACAATCTATGAAGATTATGCAGGAGCCGTGCGCACGTGGCATATTAGAGCGCAGCGCTTCGGCTGCTGCCCGAAGCACGCGTTCTAAGAAGTGACATGTCACTTATTCCGTGCGCTTTGTCGGCAGCCCCTGCTCTGTCTATGGGAGGAGCTGCAGGCAGAGCGCATGGAATCGGCTTTTTTTTTTTTCACTACGGACATTTTCTGCAGTGATTTGAAGTGCACGTGTGCTCTTCAGATCGCTGCAGAAATTTCTGCAATGACTGTACGCAACGTGCGCACATAGCCTTAAAGGTTTAGACGTTTCTAGGTTCTCAGCTCATTGCAAGTTGTGCAATTAACTAAGATCCTAAAAACTTTAACACTAAGTTGATACAGGTAAAATATATCTTTGTACCGTGTTAGCCAGTAGAGATTAAAAATATAAGTATAACACAAAATCTCTGACCCTTCAGATTTTGTGTTATACCATGCCTGATGAAGAGACCTGACTATTCTCGAAAGCTTGCAATTACCATCTTTTCAGTTAGCCATTAAAAGTTATCAACTACTGAGGACTCTCAGTTCTTTTAAACAAACTTTTTTTTAACACTAAGTTGGACACTCCTTATAAAAGACATACTGATAAGCAGTGTATGCCCTTTAACCAATTAATCTGTTCATAACTAAAATTTGTTGGTACTGTACCCAGAAATCATATAAAGGGAAAACTGGTTATGCAACATTGGGGTTTTGCCATTCCCTATCTATTCTTACCTATTCATTGAAATCCACTGCGATAATAACGAAGCTTTTTGAGTTGAAAAAGTTGTAGATACAGGTCTTTTTACTTAGTACTTTTTGGAACCCTTCTGATTTTAACTCTCAAAATGCTACTAAAGTTCACATATAGGATTGCAGCCTTAGGGAAAAAAAAATTCTTGCCGATTCCATTCATTGTGGTTTGCCTCCCTACAGAAAGGTCTGATCAACAATAGTGTTCTAATTCATTAGAGACCATTTAAATATCATGAAAGGGAGAAAATTCAGCTACACATCCCAAAGCAGAGACGTCCATTTTTCAGAACTGATCAACCACCTAATTTATTAGCCAATATATATATTTATTGCATTCTGACCTTTTTAGAAACATTTCCTTGCAACCAAAGAACTGATTTTTATTAAATGTAAAAAAAACACACACACATTCTACCATGCCTTAAATGTCCCTCATTTGTGTGAGAAATCATTGCTTGTACAATCTTAAATCTTCCAATTATATTACATTTATTACTACTTTGACTACCTTTTTAGTTGTACCCAAATGTTTTATCTGTAAACTGGTTTGTAATATTTACTGAAATTGTTCAAATCAGAAGTGCCTAACAAAAATATCCTTCTGAAAGCCAAAAAGAAGGTAGGAAGGTGTTTTACAGCGACATCTGACCAATCAGGAATATATTCCTCTTAAGTGTGTTATTTATATACAGTGAAACAGCCGATTTACTAGACCATGAGCCTCATGTATAAAGATTAGTGCAGACAATGTAGCCAATAAGATGTCCCATTCTGAAAAATGAATATAGTGATTTGTTTGCTTGCTATATTTTTGTCTGCAGTGGTGCTTATGTATTGATCCCCATAATATTTAATACTTATGTCACATGGTACCATATAAACATTTAAAAAAAAATATGATAAAAACATTTAAATGTTTTATATGCATGGTAAAGACGCATGATGTTCACAGATGTGCATAGAACTTTGGGTGAAAGACAGCTTAATGCAGCTTTCCTTAGAATTCAGAGTAGAAGATTGAGTTGGAAGGTAACGTGAAAGTTATGCAGTATATTCAGCTTGTATATTGCCTAAAGATTTGAATGGTAGCCGCCACTGCACTTCAAAATGGCCGCCTCCAAGTTGCCATTTATTACTGCTGATGCATTGTAAAAATCCGCATTTTTTGCCATTATCTACATTGAGTCATCGCTTGAAGATAAGAATATTGTATCCACATAAAAAGTTTATAATGAAGCATGGTCTAAGATCTTTCTATTAAGATGATTATTTTCCTGTAGAATATATTTAAATTATTCTTAATCCACATGAAAATAAAATGTGTATTTTGTAATATTCACTACTACTGATTTATTCAAATATATTATTATAAAGACTTTTTTTTATTTTTTTTATTTTTTTTTAAAAACTACAATGATCTTATCATATGGTTGCATGCATTAATTACTTGAAAAGTGAAATTACTTATTGTTTACAATGTAATCTTTCCGGGAACAAAAAAAAATAGCACTTGACTGTTTGAAATACTTCTATATAAATGCAAGAACATTACATGTATGCTTATGTATTTGTTCATTTACAGACTTTTTTTTTTTTTTTGCTTCATTTTTTAGGCCTTCCTAAATCATATTTTGGTTTAAAGTTTGTTAAATTGTATGTTTTATTTGTACAAAAAGTAAAATAAAATAGTTTTTTTGTGACTATTGTACTACAGAATTAAATTGCATTTAGAATCTTTAACAGTTTATCCTATTTTTATGTTCAGAATGAATTGTTCTACATGTACTTTATAAAAGAAAAAAAATATTATAGCTCTTAAATTATAGCCTTGAACATAATCTTCAATGTCCTGTGTATATTTCCTGACTTTTTACATATTTAGTGTATATGCCACTTCGAGTAGTGAACAACCCCTTTAAGAAACACAGCCCCTTCTCATTCCTCATGTTTGCCCCAATTAAAGAGCACCAAACAGCAGGCTTTTCATGTCTAAAGTAAAGCCAGTAATATGCTGGCTCTAGGCATACCTTCAGTTATGAGATTGGATGCTTTATTACAGTAATATGTGCAAGTAAAGTTACAGAAATGCACTGTTATTTGATCAACAGGGGTGGGAATATGGGAGTTGGATTTTGCTATCTATTCCCGCCAGTCTGCCTGCCTGGCCTTCCTCCCCATCACCATTGTAGACTTTCGTTCTGGCGCCTGCTCATTTGCATTTATCACTATTGCAGCAAACTCTTCACTACAAAGGCATCGGAGTCAGCGCCTGCGCATAGCACTATCTCCGGCGCCATCTTTGTGAAGACTCTGCCTTCCTTCATTGGACTGATGGATGTGCATGCGCCCTCACCTCCTCCGCTCTCATTGTGACTGTGGCAGCGCACGCAGTCACAACAGAAGTGGAGACCGCCCCCAAGATTAGCTCCTCGCACGTTACAGCAGACCACACCCAGAAGGCGAGATGCATGCTTCAGAGGAGACCAGTCAGTTGATTTCAGGGGCGGTCTATACTTCTGTTGTGACCGCGCACGCTCCCACAATCACAATGAGAGATGAGGATGTGAGGGCGCGTGAGCCACCTTTGCTTCACGCACAAAGATGGCAGTAATAGATAGCAAAACTGGACCCCATATTCCCTCCCCTGTTGCATCTGTCAATCAAATAATGTATTTCTGTAACTTGAAAATATTACTGTGATAAAACATCCAACTTCAGAATTGAAGGCAAATGTCTGGATTCACCATCCTAGCACCAGTATAGCACAGGCTTTATTTTAGACATGAAAATCCTGCTGGTTGGTCCTTTTTAAAATAAAAAAAAGGTTATACCCACCTCCTGTGCCTGCGCCATTCCAGTGGTGTAGCAAAAAAGGAGAGGGAGACGCGCTGGGTGATACCCGGTGATGAGGGGGATTAGACAATGCCTTGAAGATTACCTTCGGGGGTCGTGCACCCGTACACAACCCCGGTGATGCAGTCACAGGTAAACAGAGTCCCGCTGGAGCCTGGAGCTGTGTGTGGTCACAGGGAGTAGCGTGGATTGACTCCTTCCATGTGGATCCCGTGACCACAGGAAACTCAGAGTGAGAAGACAAAAAGGGGACGTCGAGCTTCAACAAATGGAGTTTGGTGACCACATTTTGCCGCCCTAGAAAAGTTGTCAAAGATCTATTAAATAAATTCTGGTTCATTTTGAGAGGTGACCCCATACTCTCAAAAAGCCTACTAGATAAACCCCTGATCATCGTCAGAAAGAATAAATGTTTACGTAATATGTTAGCGCCCCGCAACATATCAAGAAGTAATATTTATAACAAAGAAGGGGATAAAGCCATCCTTGACGATTGCAGTCGCGACAGGGATAGTTTGGGCTGCTACCCTTGCGGCGTGCCGAAGTGCCTCTGCTGTGATGTCATCGCTAAGGGTGATAAATCTTTCTCTTCCCACACAACAGGCATGACTTATTCCATCAACCATAAGTTAAATTGTCAATCCATGTATGTGGTCTACCTATTGGAGTGCACGTGCGGCCTACAATATGTGGGCCGCACGATGCAGACAATGCACGCCCGACTCAATAAACATAGACATAATATTCGGACAGGCTACCAGCTCCATAGCCTGTCCAAACATTATAGCAACTTTCATGGTAGAGACCCGAAATTGATGAAACTCATTGTCATAGATAGGGTAACTGATACTGACCCCGATTCGTTTTAATAGTTTAATAAAAAAAAAGAGAGCTACTGGATCTTTAAATTGGAGACATTGGCCCCTGAGGGGCATAACCTCACCATTGACAATGTCGCAAAGCATTAGTTCAAGATCTTTGATGAATTAAATTTAACCATATTAAATTTTAGCAAATTTGTTCCTCCCCTTCAATTGCCTTTATGGCAATATTGGGATAACTTGTTAATAAGGTGTTTGTTAGCGTGGTGCTGATTGTATGTAATTTAAATTTCACAGTAAAACCATCTGGGCGATACGTGCTCATCCGTGTGCGACAGCTATGCACACGCGTGGACACGTCTCCACTTTGCGTTTTGTCCTCTCTGCTTGTTCCATTGTGTTTTTATGAAATGCTGACCAGGACCTTAATGGTTAAATTTTGGCTTTAATCATGATTAGTTTTACCACCCAATCGTCTTTGTTCTTCAGCGATATATGTTACCTTCATAGTTTATTTCCCTCTAATCACCTGATGAAGACAGCAATATAGCTGTCGAAACGCGTTGTGGCCATTAGAGGGTATTTTAGTTTAATAAAAAAGTTTTTTATTTCAAAAACTTTTTGTCCTTCCTGATTCCTGCTTCCTAGCGCTCCTATTTTGACTCTCATTTCGTTACTCTCATTCCAGTGGTGTTGGCACATGCTCTCCCAGGGCTTACGTGAGGTTTCTACGTCATGCAAGCCCCACGCCCAAACAGCTTCAGTGTTCCATCTTTTTAGGCATGCACAAAAGCGTAGTCTACCACATTTTTTGGTGCCTCTAAAAAGACACACCACCAGAACAAAAGACATACAGAGTTCAAAATGATTCTATCTATTACTTTAGATTGAATGATTCCGTCTCAATAAATAATTTTGCTGACTTACATGGGATGTAAGTGCTCAGCGAAGAGCACAGGATAAATGTGAACTTAGCCTTAAAAATAATACACAATGTTATATACCAATAAAACCTTCAACTCAACCCACAGAAAAATAAGTACCCACTCAGGTCCATCATCTGGTAATGGAAATCTAGGTGGTTTCCATATGACTCGTAGCACACAGGCTCTGGAAAATCGATATGGCTTCTCTTAAAAGAAATCCAGTGAAATCTGTGTTTTTAATCCAAATGTACCCTTCATATCTACCCTACAATGTGCCTAAATGGTAGTTAGCTTTCAAATGTTTGGCATTACTGAAGAGGGCAGTGCCCACTTAATTTATGGGGTTTGTGTCTCCAGAAGCTGGGCACTAAATTGACGTATTTGCTATTTTCACTCTGCAACACCAACTACGTGCTTATTTCTGGAAAATGTGTGGAGTGAAAATGGTCATTAGACCCCTGGATTTATATCCAGAGGTGTGTAATTTACAACATGTGGTTTCTGCTGTCCTGCAAACGTTTTTAGGAAAATCTGTGCCCCAACAGTCCAATAGCACTCATTCCCTTCCGAGCCCTGCAGTGTGACTAAACAGTACTTTAGAGCTACATTTGGAGTATTGCCATATTCAAGAAAAAAAGCAAACCACAAACTGGAGTCAATTTTCATCTACTTTTCGTTGTGAAAATGAAAAATCTGAGGCTAAATCAACATTTTAGTATAATATAAATTGTATTCTTCATAGCCCTATGGTATAAAGTTCTGTAAAACACTTGTGGTGTCAACATGCTTCCTGCACCCCTAGATGAATTCAGTTAGGGCCTTTAGATTGTAAAATAGGGTCACTTTTTGAGAGGAGCAACGTATGGGGGATGGTTTCTGTTGTTCTGACATTTTGAGGGGCTTTGCAAATGTTACATGGCACCCAGAAACCAATTCAGCAAAATCTGCACTTTAATATGGCACTCCTTCCCTTTTGAACTTTGCAGTAAATCAAAACAGTTTCTGGCCACATGGTTGGGATTTTCACACTCTGGAAAAATTAGACTATGAATGTCTATTTACTCCTATTGGTCCCTGTAAAAATAAAAAATGTGAGTCTAAAGGCCCCGTCACACTAAGCAACATCGCTAGCAACATCGCTGCTAACGAACAACTTTTGTGACGTTGCTAGCGATGTTGCTGTGTGTGACATCCAGCAACAACCTGGCCCCTGCTGTGAGGTCGTTGGTTGTTGCTGAATGTCCTGGGCCATTTTTTAGTTGTTGCTCTCCCGCTGTGAAGCACAGATCGCTGTGTGTGACAGCGAGACAGCAACAACTAAATGTGCAGGCAGCAGGAGCCGGCTTCTGCGGAGGCTGGTAACCAATGTAAATATCGGGTAACCAAGAAGCCCTGTCCTTGGTTACCCGATATTTACCTTTGTTACCAGCCTCCGCCGCTCTCACTGTCAGTGCCGGCTCCTGCTCTGTGCACATGTAGCTGCAGGACACATCGGGTTAATTAACCCGATGTGTGCTGTAGCTAGGAGAGCAGGGAGCCAGCGCTAAGCATTGTGCGCTGCTCCCTGCTCTGTGCACATTTAGCTGCAGCACACATCGGGTAATTAACCCGATGTGTGCTGTAACTAGGAGAGCAGGGAGCCAGCGCTCAGTGTGCGCTGCTCCCTGGTCTCTGCACGTGTAGCTGCGTGTGTTGGTAACCAAGGTAAATATCGGGTTGGTTACCCGATATTTACCTTAGTTACCAAGCGCAGCATCTTCCACGCGGCGCTGGGGGCTGGTCACTGGTTGCTGGTGAGCTCACCAGCAACTCGTGTAGCGACGCTCCAGCGATCCCTGCCAGGTCAGGTTGCTGGTGGGATCGCTGGAGCGTCGCAGTGTGACAGCTCACCAGCAACCTCCTAGCAACTTACCAGCGATCCCTATCGTTGTTGGGATTGCTGGTAAGTTGTTTAGTGTGACTGGACCTTAAACCAGCATTTTAGTTCAAATTAAGTTTTGTTATAATTTTACACAAAATGTAACATCAACATTGCAAATCATTTTATCAGTATATGGAGTAATCACATTGAGAAGGAATGTAATTACAAAAAGATAAGTTTAATTTATATCCCAACAGTTAACATAAAATAAACATCTCCACCGTGGAAGCTCAGGAGGTTTTAAGATGGTGAGTAGGCTAGTAAGATCTGTGTAAGAAAAGGAGTAGGAAGGGGAAAATTAAACAAGGAAGGAACAAGAGGGATCACAGATTAAGCGAGTGGGAACAAACATAAGGAAAGTCCGAGGGAAAAAAATGTCATCCAGCCGGCGCGGGCTCCCCCCAAACAGAGATGGACCAGTTCCTGCTCATCTTAGTCCCCCTCGGCTAGCCATGAGTCTCTATCAGGCGAATCCCTGAACAAGATCCATGGGGTCCATAGGTCTAGGACTCTCAGTGATGTTTCCTTGGTCTGTTCGATCAGTTCCTCCAATCTAAACATGTCATTCAATTCTGTGATCAAGTCCAACGTAGAAGGGGTTTGTGTCTGTTTCCAGAATCTAGGTATGAGTCTTCTCGCCGCCGCTAGGACGTGTCGAAAGAGACTTTTTTTGAATCTAGAAATCGAAAAGTTGCAGAGCGATAAAAGCGCAAGCTCTGGGGAGGGAGTGACTCTGCGCGTTGGAAGCCAGTTAATAATATCAAATGCTGCCAACCAGAAGCCTATAATGGATTCACATGACCACCATATATGCATGTATGAGCCTCTGTCTTGTAGGCATCTCCAACAGGTGTCCGGAGTCGTTGGGAACATTGCATTGACAGCAATGGGACAACGGTACCATCTATATAGTATCTTGTACCCCCCTCCTGTGTCAATGTGCTGAGTGAAGATTTCTGTGTAAAGAGCAAACTTTTTGCTCTATCTTCTGTAGTCAGAGATCTGCCCAAATCAACCTCCCATCTAGAGAAGAAGGTGGGTGGGTCTACTGACGCAATTCTACTTTCCATAAAAGTTTTGTAGAGCAGCGATACAGTATGTTCTGGAGGGTCCCTCACCTTGCAGAGCAACTCAAAGGGCAACAATGATCTGAAAATGTTTCCCTGTGGATGGAGAGAGCTAATATAGCTCCGTAGTTGTCTATGAAAAAAAACATGCGTCGGGGGGGGTGCCTGGGAGTTCTGAAATAGGTCACTGACAGATATAATAGTAGTTGGAGAACTAAAGTCTGATATCATCGGATGATCTGCTCTATGTTTGTGTAGGAATTTTGTTCTATTAATCCCTACTGAAAAGAGTGGGTTGTCATAGATAGGTATGAGAGGATTAGGGGTTGAGAAGAGGCGCAAGAGCCTTGATCCTTTAAAGCAACATTTTAATGGTAAAAGAGTACCTGCAGATACAAAATGCTCACTACACTTCTAGGATTATTCCTTGAGGGAAGTATATCTGAAATGGGGTCTTTGCTATTTAGGCACCTCAGGCGTTCTGTATACTGCCACAATGTATTCCACTGTTCCAACTAAAGTGTCACTCAAAGTAAAATAGTACACATCCCCTTCCAAACCATGCCTTGTGTCCAAACAGTATTTTCCAACCACATACAGGTGCATCTCAATAAATTAGAATATAATCAAAAAGTTAATTTATTTCAGTAATTCAATACAAAAAGGGAAACGCATATATTATATAGTCATTACACACAGAGTGATCTATTTTAAGTGTTTATTTCTGTTAATGTTGATGAATATGGCTTACAGCCAATGAAAACCCAAAAGTCATTATCTCAGAAAATTAGAATAATTACCACAAAATGCTGCTTCCTAAGCATTTAAAATAGTACTTTAGTCTGGTTCAGTAGCCTACACAATTATGGGGAAGACTGTTGACTTGACAGATGTCCAGAAGGCAGTCATTGACACTTCGCAAGGAGGGTGTTACGGGGGGACTGTGGAATTAGGATAAGGTGTTTTATACCCCAATTGCCAGTCGGGGTCCACCGTGCTTCTAGATGGTAAAGGAGCTGCTGGCGACCCGTGGGTCAGGCGGATAATACAGAGCTGGGTGGCTCTGAAATTATATGAACCTGATCCAAGTTAGGTGTCACTTGGACCAGAACTATTGTGAACCCTGTTCACACCACAGGGCCCACACTCCCTAGATAGAAACTCCCCTGTTATCACCACAGGGGTTCTGGGGCTCAGTGTCCGTGCATGTAGAGGGCACACCGGGACAGTCGGCGCCGCAGCCCAGTTGACTCCACTGGGCTGCCCAAGCAGGACTGAACGTTAGGATAGGAGCGGGAAAGCTGACCCTATGTGTGCTGAGCCGCGGGCGTTTTGGCGCGACAAGCACCGATCGCCTAGCCTTGCCTACTGCTCCTACACAAAGGCATTAGCTGCAATGGTCTTTAAACATGAGCATATGCGTGTGCCCAGAGCATATGTGAAGACTGCTCACCTCCATGAAGTCTCCACGCCCTTTTGTCACCTACGATCCGCCCCAAACCCAGGGTGAGCCATAATGGCGCCTCCAGGGGCCAATAGCGGAGTGCCACATCAGTGATGTCACCAGCGGCCTATCCGGAACTGCCACGTCACTGATAACACAATGGCAGCACCACCCCCAGACACCTTACCAGTCATCTCTGATGACCAATGGTGGGGTGCCAGTTCATAAGGGCGGGCCTCCGTGAGCCAGTCCGGAGTGGCCATATCATCAGGACACCTGACGCTGTCCAGACTATCAGGGCCTGCCACCTCACAGACATGCCCAGTCCTTACCAGACTTAGCCTCCAATGCACTAAGTGCCTGAGCATGCTCAGTAGCCTGAACCATAGACTTTGTCTCAGAAATGAGACAATCAGCCTGAGCATGCTCAATAGGCACAACACAGGACTTGGACACAGAACGAAGTCCAGGTACCAAAGAGGGTTTTTGCATGCTCAGTAGCTTGAACTGAGGACTTAAGGGAGATTTACATGCAGCGACATCGCTAGCGATATCGCTTGTGAAAGCACCTGCCCCCGTCGTTTGTGAGTCACGGGCAAATCGCTGCCCGTGGCGCACAGTATCGCTGGGAGCCGTCACACATACTTACCTTCCTAGCGACATTGCTGTGACGCCACACGAACTGCCGCCTTAGAAAAGAGGCTGTTCGCTGGCTGGCGAACAACCTCTTTTCTAAGTGGGCAGTTCGTGCGGTGTTACAGCAACGTCACACGGCAGGTGTCCAATAAAAGTGGAGGGTCAGAGAGCAGCCGCAGAAAGTTCCGCACACCTCGTTGCCGGCAGGACGCAGGTACAGTGTTGTTGGTGTTGTTCGTTGTTCCTGGAGTGTCACACGTAGCGATGTGTGCTGCCTCGGAACAATGAACAACATGCGTCCTGCACGAGCAATGACATTTGGGAAATGGATGACGTGTCAACAATTAACGATTTGGTGAGTATTTTACATCGTCAGCGGTCAATCGAACGTGTCACACGCAACGACGTCGCTAACGAGGCCGGATGTGCGTCACGAATTCTGTGATCCCAACGACATCTCGTTAGCAATGTCGTTGCATGTAACAGTGCCATTTCTGAGGCTAAAGGCCCCATCAGGCTGAGCATGCTCACCAAGTGAAACACTGGACTTGGGCTCTGGCTGGGGCAAATTGGCATGCGCATGCGCCCTAGCCCCCTCTCCACACTTAGAAGTGGAGGAATAAGCAGCCAGCTGGACAACAGCCAAAAATGGCGGCCGCCACCTGGGCGTAGCAGGAACTGCAGCAGGCTGCTTGCGGCTACGGTGATGCTGATTCGAAACATAGGGTAAGCCGCTAAAGAAGCTGAGAAGAAAAACTGGGCACTCCCAAATGGATGCAAACGGTGAATTTATTTATGCAGAAAATTCAGTGAAAATTAAACAAAGACATTTCTATCTAGTGTTAGGCTATGTGCGCATGTTGCGTATAGTCACTGCAGAAATTTCTGCAGCGATCTGAAGAGCACACGTGCGCTTCAAATCGCTGCAGAAAATGCCCATAGTGAAAAAAAAAAAGCCGATTCCATGCGCTCTGCCTGCAGCTCCTGCTATAGACAGAGAAGGAATCATCAAAAAAGATCCCGGCACTTATAAAATTAGAGAGACAAGTGAAGAATGCTATAATTCATTTATTCTGAATTTTTACGTTTCGGCTTTATGCCTTTATCAAAAATAGGAGCTGAATATAAGAAAAACAGGAAAAGAGAAAAATATACATCAGTACCATAATTTACCACATCATTACAGTATATAAACGGAAAGAATTATACCTATTTGGTATATGCAATAAAGTGAACTTATTCTTCATGTGAAAAATCACATATATTGTCCTGTGTGGGAGATAACAAGATCCAGTCCATTAAAAAAGGGGAGAAATAACAAAACATAGATACAGTAAAGAAAATATGTACACATGTGTATATAATATCACCAATGAGGGGATATGCCAATATATGACATAATTGCATATAATGATCCATGGAATAAGAAAAATGCATACTAAAAAGAATAAAAGAAAAATAGATATGGCAGAATGACAAAGTTACCTGAAAGAGTTAAAGGCAAGGTGACAATATCCTAAGGATATAAAGTATCATGCCGCTAGGTAAGGAGCTGGAAAACAACAAGAAACAAAGAGAAAATGAGAATAATACGATTAAGAAAAAAGCCCATGGAAAATGCTGCAGAGCAGCATGGTACTACCTGTGTCCAAGGTGATCGGCGGTGAAGTGTGGAGAGAAGAGATCGCGGTGAGATTTTAAAGCAAAAGGAGGTGGGACTAACAAAGGAATTTCCGGGTAGTGGAACGCACGGTGAAGTGCAGGGTGCGCGTGCGCAGTCAACAGGGAAGTGCGCGCATGCGCAGTGAAAAAATGAAGAAAACAGTGTAATGAAGACCCAGGACTCCACGGAGACGCCCGTAAACATCAGCGTATCTACAGAAAAAGAAAGAGAAAAAGAATAATAGAGATAATGATATATAGGAAACAGTAAAAATGGAAATACATACTTATAAAAATTAGTATAAAAAGAAAGACCACAACATGTTAGAAACATAATCTATGAAGGAGCCATAGGATGAATAATGAGCCAAACATTATCGGCATAGAGATATAAAAATGCAAATGTATATATAAGGGGGATTAATACGCAAAAGAAATATAAGAAATAGAGTAAGGCGGACCTCAATTCTCCATGTGATTTATTGATATTCATATTCCCTATTGAGACCGTGGGGAGACAGCGTGTTAAGTGTATGAATCCAATAGGATTCTCTATTTTTGAGAATCCTAACCCTGTCGCCCCCACGTCACGGCGGGGGAAAGTGTTCTAAAACCTGAAAGCGGAGTTGAGATATAGTATGACCGCACTGGATAAAGTGATGAGGGATTGGTAACATGGATAACTTACATCGAATTGTAGACTTTTATTTTCCTATGCGGTCTCGGACTCGCTGGGTGGTCTCCCCAACGTATCCGAGACCGCACGGACACTTAATCAAATAAACAACATATGAAGTGTCACAAGTAAAAAAATCCTTAATATAAAAAAAAAAAAAAAAACTTTTCCAGTGCGGGGATGAGTGAATTGGGAACCTTTAATGATGTTCGAACAATGAGGGCAATGAAGACAGGGATAATTGCCCTGTCGTGGTGTAGAGAGAAAAGATTGACGAGATTGACGAACGGAAGATCCTATATCAGCCCTCACTAAAAGGTCACAGAGATTGGGAGAACGCTTATGGCTGAAAAGAGGTGGAGTAGAAAATTCCGGTATGTGGGGATAAGAGTTCTTTAGAACTGACCAATGGTTCGATATGATGTTTTTAATAACCGGATGAAAGGGATGAAAAGTATTTACAAAAGTTGTAAAAGGTCCTGTCCGTCTAACAGGGCTAGTGGAAAGGAGACTTTTATGAAAAGCCGAATCAACTACAGGTGAAGGATACCCCCGTTGGAGAAACTTCTG
Organism: Anomaloglossus baeobatrachus; assembly: GCF_048569485.1. Lineage (NCBI taxonomy): Eukaryota > Metazoa > Chordata > Amphibia > Anura > Aromobatidae > Anomaloglossus > Anomaloglossus baeobatrachus. Next base: position 509,223,193 of record NC_134353.1, read on the forward strand.
TGACATCTCTTGATATCTGCGAGAACGCAGATCATGGTTCGTAACAATACGTGATATACGTTTGAATTGGGAACAAGGTACCGTATTTTTCGGACCATAAGACGCACTTTTTTCCCCCCAAATGTTGGGAGAAAGTGGGGGGTGCGTCTTATGGTCTGACTATAGGGCTGCGGCCGGGAATGTGGGTGCTGGGGTGGAGCGGGTCATCGGGGGCACGAGCAGGCTGCAGCAGCGCCTGCCGTGACCACGTGGGCCCGCTCATTACATATGCACGCCCATCCTCCCGCCCATCATCTCTCAGCGAACACGGCGCTGACAGGTGGGCGGGGTGATGGGCGGGGGGGTGCGCGCATAATTAACAGCCGGCCGTGATCACCCCTGGCAACTACAGCCTGGAGTGATCATGTGCGGCTGTATTCACTGCCCCCCGTGCATCATTATCAGCGCGGGGAGCAGTGAATCAGTACACTCACCCGTCACCGCGTGTGGAGCCTTCCCCCTGCAGCATCGCGCGATGTCTTCCTGTCTGTGCCGGTTAGCTGATCTGGTCACTAGCGGCGCGCACAGCGATGACGTCATCGCTGTGCGCGCCGCTAGTGTCCACCAGCTCAGCTGACCGGCACAGACAGGAAGACATCGATTCGCGATGCTGCAGACGGTGACGGCTCCACACGCGGTGACGGCTCCACACGCGGTGACGGCTCCACACAGCGGCGCTGCAGCTGAGACAGAGATCGGTGCTTCAGGGAGTGAGGAAAGGTGAGTATAAATGTTTATTTTTTTTTTCTGTGCCACAGGCCATATACCAGGATGGGGGAATAACATGAGCAGGATGGATGGGGGAATAACATGAGCAGGATGGATGGGGGAATAACATGAGCAGGATGGATGGGGGCATTTCATGAGCAGGATGGATGGGGGAATAACATGAGCAGGATGGATGGGGGCATTTCATGAGCAGGATGGATGGGGGCATATCATGAGCAGGATGGATGGGGGCATATCATGAGCAGGATGGATGGGGGCATTTCATGAGCAGGATGGATGGGGGAATAACATGAGCAGGATGGATGGGGGCATATCATGAGCAGGATGGATGGGGGCATATCATGAGCAGGATGGATGGGGGCATATCATAAACAGGATGGATGGGGGGTATATTATGAGCAGGATGGGGGTATATGAGCAGGATCATATACAAGGCAGGAGGATCCTTACCAGAATGGGGTACCTTAGTAGAGAATTTGGGGACATTACCCCATAACCGTGTCAGCAGCAGATCCTCGCCCCATAACAGTGTGTCATGACCATATTTTTTGGTTAAAATTTTATTTTCCTATTTTCCTCCTCTAAAACCAGGGTGCGTCTTATGGTCAGGTGCGTCTTATAGTCCGAAAAATACGGTAATGAGTATTTCAAATGACGAGGATGACTGCTAGTAAAATGCAAGAGGCTATTGCGATCAGTTGGTTTGACAAATAAGTCAGATATAATATTACCTCTGTGATCAATACGGATAAGAGTGTCTAGAAAATTAATAGATGAATGATCAATATGTTGGGTAAATGACAATCCCGGAACCCTAGTGTTGATGAAATTAAAAAAGGTATCAAAGAGGGTAGGAGATCCTGAAAAAATGATGGAAATATCATCAATATAACGTTTATTAAAAACGATATGATCCTGAAACGAAAAATGGGGGTACACAAAGACTCAAAATGCGTCATGAATATATTAGCGTATGGGGGGGCAGCATTTGAGCCCATGGCTGTGCCCTTAACCTGATAGTAATACTGGTCCTGGAAAAGAAAAAAGTTTTTGTGAAGAATAATATGTAGTAACTCTAGACAAAAATCTTTTTGTGTAGAAGAAAAATCGCTGTAATGGTCTAATAACCAACTGACTGCTTGTGATCCTAAATTATGGTCTATACTAGTATAAAGAGAGTTCACATCCAATGTGACAAGGAACGAGTTAGGTGGGAATGGACTCAAAGATGTGAGTTGTTGTAAAAAATCACTAGTGTCCCGTAAATAGGACGGAGTTTTAGTCACAAGAGGTGACAGGATACGGTCAAGCGTAATCGCCAATGGTGACAGTAGGGATCAGTGGCCGCCACTATAGGGCGTCCAGGTGGGTGCCATAAATTTTTGTGAACTTTAGGTAATGTGTATAGCACCGGAGTGACAGGACTAATTTTGTTGAGGTAGGTAGCCAATTTAGAATCAATAACACCAGAGATGGAGAAACGCTGGATCATATCCTGGATAACACACTTAATATCATGGGTAGGGTCACGAGCAATGGGTACATAAGTGGAACTATCAGACAATTGTGACAAAATCTCAGAAGTGTAGTAACTTTTATCCATAATCACCAGAGACCCGCCCTTGTCCGCCGGCTTGATAATTATGGATGAGTTGTTCCTAAGGGACTGAAGAGCTTGAGTCTCCCCTGGGGTTAAGTTATTCTTGACCCGTAACTCACCATTTTTCACAGTATCAACGAAATGATCAATATCTGTTTTGACAAGAGACACAAAGGTTTCTGCTGGGTGATAGGTACGTGGAGGCATAAAATTACTAGGCATAGATAAGTTAAGTTGACTGAATGAAAATTGTGAATTGGGCAAGCTAGAGCTCTGAATTAAAGAAGCCTGATGAAAATGAACCTTGAGTCTAACAGACCTAAAAAACTTATTTAGCTCCTGATCAAGTTTAAAGGTATCAAAATGAGGGGTCGGGCAGAAGGTCAAGCCCTTTTGAAGGACTTGTAACTCGAGGGGAGATAAGGTGTAGGAGATGTTGAAAATGAGGTCCGCCTTACCTGGGATCTGGTGGTCATATGATCTCCTTGTGGAAATTCGCCTCTGCCCCCTCCTCGACGTTTTGGTTGCAGACCGCGTCGCTGGCCTAAAAAAGACACTTGTGGAAAATCCATCTCACTGACAGAACTGGCGGAAGACGAAAAATCCGTCCTAGGGGGCAGACGTCTGCGCAAGGGGGGTTCACCACAACGCCATCTGTAGACCTGTCTGCGCTTATAGTCACCCTCATCTCGTGTAAATTTGCTACGTTTCCGTTCCTGAAGAGATTTCTTGAATTCAGATATAGTAGAGTCCATTTTCGATTTCATGTTGAGGAGATCAGTAGATGAAAAAGTATTGGATAATTGACCTTCAATGGTTGAAATCTGTTGAGAAATGGTGTCTAATTCTTTATGTAGATAATCGATGGTAAGTGTCATAATATCATATGAACACTTATTGAGGATATGTTCAAAAGTAGTACAGAACTCGGGGTTGTCCGAAAAAAGAGTGGGGCATAATGAGACGCGTAAGCCACGGGGTATTCTTTTGACCTTGTAGTATTCAGCAAGGGTAATCAGATGAAGTTCAAGGGCTACTTGACGTTTCAGTTCACGTTCGTACTCCTTGGTTCTTGATTCCTCGCTGGGAGTGAATAAGAATTGACCCGTAGAGGTTACAAAATAGACAGAGCAGGGGCTGCCGGCAAAGCGCATGGAAGAAGTGACATGTCACTTCTTAGAACGCGCGCTTCGGGCAGCAGCCGAAGCGCTGCGCTCTAAGACGCCACGTGCGCACGGCCCCTGCACAATCGCCATAGATTATGCAGGGGATGCATGCAGTTACGCTGCGCTACAAATCGCAGCGTAACTGCATGTAATTACGCAACGTGCGCACATAGCCTTAGACCTTCATCAGTTTCACTAATGAAAAAACGAAATCTACAATATAATTATAGGGAACATGTTAGGTATAAAGGACAATTAAAAAATTATATACTCTCAACAGGTGTAATGTACAAAGACAAATATATACAAGTTATGGAATATTAACCCCTTAACGACCGCGGGCCGTAAAATTACCTCCTTGCGGTCATAACGTTACTGCCCGCGTTCTGCCGGCAGCATCATGCCACGATCGGCGCACATCTCAGCTGATTTTCACAGCTGAGATGTGTGCCTGCTAGGCACGAGCAGAATCGTTATCTGCTCGTGCCGTTTAACCCCTTATATGGCGCTGTCAATATGCGATCACGTGACTTCCGATAGTTGTCATGGTAGCACAGGGTCATGTGATGACTCCTGTACTACACCTGACTAGCGTTCACTTTCGCTGTGCCAGTGGCACAGCAAAAGAGAAAGAGAGCGTATCTGCTGTTACTGCAGAGCGATCGGATTGCTGATCGCAATAGCCCCCTAGGGGGACTAGTAAAAAAAAAAAAAGTTAAAAAAAAGTTTTAAAAAAATTAAAAAAACCTAAAAGTTCAAATCACCCCCCATTCGCCCCATTGAAAATTAAAGGTTTAAAAAAATAAAAAATATACACACATTTGGTATCGCCGCGTTCAGAAACGCCCGATCTATCAAAATATAAAATCAATTAATCTGATCAGTATACGGCGTAGCGTCAAAAAAATTCCAAATGCCAAAACAACGTTTTTTTGTCGCCACAACTTTTGCTCAAAATGCAATAAGAGGCGATCAAAACGTAGCATCTGCGCAAAAATGGTACCGTTAAAAACGTCAGCTCGAGACGCAAAAAATAAGATGTCACTGAGCCATAGATCCCCAAAAATGAGAAAGCTACGGGTCACGGAATATGGCGTAAAACGTGCGCCACTTTTTTCGGACAAACTTCCGATTTTTTTTTTAACCCCTTATATAAAAGTAAACCTATACATGTTTGGTGTCTACGAACTCACACTGACCTGAGGCATCACACCCACACATCAGTTTTACCATATAGTGAACAAAATATCTCAAAAACCATAGTGCTATCGCACTTTTTTTGCAATTTTTCTGCATTTGGAATTTTTTTTGACGGTTTCCAGTACACTATATGGTAAAAGTGATGGTTTCATTTAAAAGTACAGCTCGTTCCGCAAAAAATGAGCCCTCATATGACCATATTGACTGAAAAATAAAAAAAGTTACATCTCTCAGAAAAAGAATGGCGAAAAAAAAAAACGGAAAGCGAAAAATCGGCCGGTCGTGAAGGGGTTAAGTTAATATGTAACAAAGCATATCCATGAAGTTAAATGCAAAAATAGTCATACTGGTATATACTATACGCAATGATATATACATGAGAGAAGGAATCAATTGACAAAATGATAAATAAGAGCAAAGAGAGAGGAGAGGAGTAGATTAAAAGAAACCAGAAGAGGACAAAAAAAGGTGAATAAAAAAGAAACGGGGAAGGAAGAAAGAGGAAGGGAGAATGAAAAAATGGAAGAGGTTAGGAAAAAAGAGGGGTGGAAAAGGGAGAGGGAGGACTGGGAAAGAAAAAGGAAAAAAAAAGAAGGAAAAACAAAAAGAAAAGCAAACAGAAAAAAGTAAAAAAAAAGAGAGGGAGAAAAGTAGGGGTGGGATAGAGAAGTTGGGAGAGAGAAGAAAAGGAAGGTGAGAGAGAGAAGAGAAAGGGAGAAAAAAAAGAGAGAGGAGGAGAGACAAAGAAAGGAAAGGAGCAAAAAAGAAGGAAAGAAAGAGAGAGAATGAGAGAAAATGGAAAAAGAGAGAAAGGGGCGAAAGAGAGAAAAGAAGAAAAGAAAAGGAACAGAGGAAAAGGAGTCATATGAATACAGATAGGAATATGTAGTGAATGGGAGAACTACGGTGAGTTGGCTGCAATATGAAAGAGTGTGGCAAAAATTAGTCCAAAAGATGACAAACAGTGAATAATGAAAAGAGTGTTACCATGCTGCTGGAAAAGAGCTGCCTGCATTGGTGGCAAAGGGATGACAGCAGTGTCTGCGGCAGCTGTGGCAACAGACCAAATGACAAATGCTTCCAGGTCTAAAAAGGGAGGATAGCCTATGAGAGTGCCGGAAAGGAATCATGTGATGGAACTGAAAATGATCTGCTGCGCATGTGTAAGTGATGTCATGCGGAAGCTGGCCACTCAGATATGAAAGTGAGCTGGAGGAATCGCACATGCGCGATGAGTGCATATCATACAGGTCCTGTTAGAATGGATGCAGTGCTCTCCTGAGCTATGCTAAGTGACAGTAAGTGCAGGAAGGATTAAGTGCGGCTATGCAACAAAGAAAATATGTTAGAAATATGTTGGAAAAGAGCATGAAACAAATGACTCAAAGTAAGATAATGACAACCTTAATACTGTAAAATACCAAACAATGAGCAAGCGAAATAAACTGTGGGAAGAAAGGCGCAAATAGGGTCCTACCCGGTATAACAATGGGAAGTGAATGTGCAATGGGAACACTCACCTGATGAGGTTGTGCCAGTCACAACCCCTTTGACAGCATGAAAGGAACGTGGAAGGCAGCAGTCCCGCAAAACCGAGTAATTTCAGATGATGGGAGAGAAGCAGGTTTAAATACCGCGCCAAACCACAGGAATCAAGATGAAATTAGTAAATCTCTTTTCTTTATTTTCACAGGTCTACGCGTTTCAAGGACATATCCGTCCTCTTCCTCAGGACAAATGTAGAGAATACTATAGCGAACAGGAAGCTACAGGCTCTCATATATGCATTAGAAAAAGGCCACGTATGCATTGATTACGTCATCAACCTCCTCGTGACTCATAGGCACGTGGAGGAGTGAATAAAGTTCAGAGTATTGACAGAGGAAAAGAAAAAAAGAAGAAAAAAAGGAAAAAGAAAAGAAGAAAAAAAAGAGAGAGAAAAAGGGGGAAAAAAAGAAGAAAAAAAGAAAGAAAAAAGAAAAGAAAAGGATAAAGAAAAAGAAGAAGAAAGGGAGGGGAATAAAGAAAAAGGTCGGGGAAAGTGAAATAAAATGAATATAAAAACACGAAAATATATGTCACTATGAATCAGTGTAAAAAACGTACAAATACATGAAATGATGTATGTATACATTAATGTGAATGTGTATACTGAGTTTAATAAAATTAGATGAATATGGACGCAAAAAAATGTTTTGGTGATCATTACTATCTTTTGGATTGATAAATATGTGACAAATAAGTATAAGAAAAAATATAAAAATGCTCAATGAAAAGAAGAAAAAATAAGGGAACAACGTAAGAAACATTAGAATTGAAAAGGTGGTAAAAAATGAAAGGAACCAGTGAAGTGGACTCGCTATACCAAAAGGGTATAAGCTGCTCTGCGATGGAAACATTAAAAGGAAACAGGGCGGGAGCGATGACACCCGCTGGGGGAGCGAATAGAATTTGACGGCGTGGGAAAGTGTGATGTGCGCCTGCGCGGAAGGTGAAGTGAGGTGAAAGCGTGTATGAAAGAAAAAACAGTGAGCGCCTGCGCAGAAAGGTGACTAAAGGTTAATACCGTGGGAAAAAAAGCAATACGCTTGCGCAGAAGGGAAAAAGAGAAAGGGGGATAAAGAAGCCGTGTAGATGATAATCTGCGGTCAGCGGCCAGGGACTAAAGATAGTGATAAAAATGATTCTAAATCCAAAGGGGGAACGACCAGGGGAATAGAATAAATGGGAACAAGACTATCAGTCAGGAGAGAAAGAGTGGGTTCGCTGAACTGGTGGGATCCTTTTCAAAAGATATATATAAAAAAAACTTGAGGTGGCATCTAAAAGACCTGGAAACACGTGGGAATTATAATGTGAATGTATATATATACATATACATATATATATATATATATATATATATATATATATATATATATATATATATATATATATATATAAACAACATATAATGTTATATTACTATAAAAAATCGTTTTATTAAAATCAAGCAAAAAAGGGGGGTTAGGGGAAAAATAATATAAGAATCAAAATTATGGGAAATTATATAGTGGAAAATGTAGATATGCACATGTGTGCATGGAATGATCAACCAAAAAAAGGGGGAGAAAAGGGGAATTAAAGGAAAAAAAATTGAGAAGTGCTTAGCATAACAGTATATAAAGATAGTGAGGGGTTCCTGACAACGGGTAATCTTGTGGTCAATAAAAATAGTGAGAGGGGTTCCCGACAACGGGTAGACTTATGGGTATATGAGGATATGGTGAAAATATATATGTTTATATATAAAAATATTCATATACAAAAATTATATATAAAAAATTTTTTTAAAAAAGAAAAAAGAGAGAAAATAAAAAACATAAAACTATAAGAAAGGAGTAAAAACACGTGTAGACGTGGGGGACTGTGCGAAAGTGATGTATATATGTATATATAAGTTTATACAAGAGTGAGCAAGGTAGAAAAAGGGATGCATGTGCATAAAAAAGATGTGCATTAATTTGGCCGAAAATACATAACAAAACATATAGATAACAAATGTATAATAAAAATGTATATAAAAAAATTGCATATAAAAATGTGCATATATAAAAATATTAATAAAAATATGGAAAAACAAGGTCACATGGTATGAAACATAAGAGTGTTAAAAAAATATATATATGTAATGTTAAAAAGCAAAAATTTTTCTGTATATAACAATAAAAACTAGAACGACAAGTCAGTTATCAAATTCAAGCCCATTGGCTTCAAAGTGTCCAGTTTATGTATCCAGAAGGATTCGTTTTTGTTGAGAACATCCATTCTGTTGGGGTTATTAGCAGGGATTTGCTCGATGGGCGTAATGGTAAAAGCCAAGGTCTTGTTATGGGACAAATTGTTGTGAAGAGCTTGACAAGTCCTACCTATGTACTGTTTGCCACAATTACAATCAATAAGGTATATCACATCTGCCCTCCCGAGAATTGTCAACCCTACTGCCCCCTCAGGGTCCTATCGATGCGGTTTAAAGAATTGCCTATGCTGCAAAACAATTTGCCATAAGCGCACAAGCTTCAGATCTTCAAACGGCACAGAAGAGTTTCCTATTAAAACTCATCTCACCTGCCAATCAAATTTTGTGATATACCTTATTGATTGTAATTGTGGCAAACAGTACATAGGTAGGACTTGTCAAGCTCTCCACAATCGCCTGAATTCACACAGGCATAACATCAGGATCGGCTACATGCTTCATGGACTTTCCAGACACTGCACTTTGTCCCATAACAAGACCTTGGCTTTTACCATTACGCCCATTGAGCAAATCCCTGCTAATAACCCCAACAGAATGGATGTTCTCAACAAAGAAGAATCCTTCTGGATACATAAACTGGACACTTTGAAGCCAATGGGCTTGAATTTGATAACTGACTTGTCGTTCTAGTTTTTATTGTTATATACAGAAAAATTTTTGCTTTTTAACATTACATATATATATATATTTTTTTTAACACTCTTATGTTTCATACCATGGGACCTTGTTTTTCCATATTTTTATTAATATTTTTATATATGCACATTTTTATATGCAATTTTTTTATATACATTTTTATTATACATTTGTTATCTATATGTTTTGTTATGTATTTTCGGCCAAATTAATGCACATCTTTTTTATGCACATGCATCCCTTTTTCTACCTTGCTCACTCTTGTATAAACTTATATATACATATATACATCCCTTTCGCACAGTCCCCCACGTCTACACGTGTTTTTACTCCTTTCTTATAGTTTTATGTTTTTTATTTTCTCTCTTTTTTCTTTTTTAAAAAAAATTTTTATATATAATTTTTGTATATGAATATTTTTATATATAAACATATATATTTTCACCATATCCTCATATACCCATAAGTCTACCCGTTGTCGGGAACCCCTCTCACTATTTTTATTGACCACAAGATTACCCGTTGTCAGGAACCCCTCACTATCTTTATATACTGTTATGCTAAGCACTTCTCAATTTTTTTTTCCTTTAATTCCCCTTTTCTCCCCCTTTTTTGGTTGATCATTCCATGCACACATGTGCATATCTACATTTTCCACTATATAATTTCCCATAATTTTGATTCTTATATTATTTTTCCCCTAACCCCCCTTTTTTGCTTGATTTTAATAAAACGATTTTTTATAGTAATATAACATTATATGTTATTTTTATATATATATATATATATATATATATATATATATATGTATATATATACATTCACATTATAATTCCCACGTGTTTCCAGGTCTTTTAGATGCCACCTCAAGTTTTTTTTATATATATCTTTTGAAAAGGATCCCACCAGTTAGCGAACGCACTCTTTCTCTCCTGACTGATAGTCTTGTTCCCATTTATTCTATTCCCCTGGTCGTTCCCCCTTTGGATTTAGAATCATTTTTATCACTATCTTTAGTCCCTGGCCGCTGACCGCTGATTATCATCTACACGTCTTCTTTATCCCCCTTTCTCTTTTTCCCTTCTGCGCAAGCGTATTGCTTTTTTTCCCACGGTATTAACCTTTAGTCACCTTTCTGCGCAGGCGCTCACTGTTTTTTCTTTCATACACGCTTTCACCTCACTTCACCTTCCGCGCAGGCGCACATCACACTTTCCCACGCTGTCAAATTCTATTCGCTCCCCCAGCGGGTGTCATCGCTCCCGCCCTGTTTCCTTTTAATGTTTCCATCGCAGAGCAGCTTATACCCTTTTGGTATAGCTAGCCCACTTCACTGGTTCCTTTCATTTTTTACCACCTTTTCAATTCTAATGTTTCTTACGTTGTTCCCTTATTTTTTCTTCTTTTCATTGAGCATTTTTATATTTTTTCTTATACTTATTTGTCACATATTTATCAATCCAAAAGATAGTAATGATCACCAAAACATTTTTTTGCGTCCATATTCATCTAATTTTATTAAACTCAGTATACACATTCACATTAATGTATACATACATCATTTCATGTATTTGTACGTTTTTTACACTGATTCATAGTGACATGTATTTTCGTGTTTTTATATTCATTTTATTTCACTTTCCCCGACCTTTTTCTTTATTCCCCTCCCTTTCTTCTTCTTTTTCTTTATCCTTTTCTTTTCTTTTTTCTTTCTTTTTTTCTTCTTTTTTTCCCCCTTTTTCTCTCTCTTTTTTTTCTTCTTTTCTTTTTCTTTTTTTTCTTCTTTTTTCCTTTCCCCTGTCAATACTCTAAACTTTATTCACTCCTCCACGTGCCTATGAGTCACGAGGAGGTTGATGACGTAATCAATGCATACGTGGCCTTTTTCTAATGCATATATGAGAGCCTGTAGCTTCCTGTTCGCTATAGTATTCTCTACATTTGTCCTGAGGAAGAGGACGGATATGTCCTTGAAACGCGTAGACCTGTGAAAATAAAGAAAAGAGATTTACTAATTTCATCTTGATTCCTGTGGTTTGGCGCGGTATTTAAACCTGCTTCTCTCCCATCATCTGAAACAATGAGCAAGGTATACAAGTGAGAATGGGAAATGAATATATGAACAAGGGGCTGCTGATAAGTCTTTGGCTTTACCCAGAAAGAAACGAGATAGGATGATGAAACTTTACATTTATTCCACATACTCTCCACTGATGTCATCACACTTCTTACATCGGTATTCCATGTTCTGTAAGCCTAGCAAAAAGAAGGATTTCGGTTGTGCCTCTAACCAGGCATCCGTAGCAGCCATGGCATCAGAAATGTTGTGAAATTTGTTACTCTTGAGGTGTTTCTTCAGGTTTGGAGACAGATGATAGTTGGATGGAGCAAGATCTGAATAAGGTGAGTGGTCAACCAGCTGGAAGCCCAGCTCTGCCAGTTTTGCCGTGGTCTCTTGTGCAGTGTGAACGGAGGCATTGTCTTGCAGGAACAAGATTCCTTTGGACAGCTTGCCGCACCTTTTGGCCTTCAGAGCTTCCTTCAATTAGTCCAAAAGTTCAATGTAATACCTTACATTGATGGTGGAACCCTTTTGAAGGTAGTTCACTAGCAGCACGCCCTCCTTATCCCAGAACACAGACGCCATCACCTTAGTTGCTGATTTTTGCACCCTGAACTTCTTTGGGTGAGGAGAACCACTGTGCCTCCACTCTTTTGACTGCTCCTTGTTTTCAGGGTCATATAAATAAATCCAGGTCTCATCCATAGTTGAACAGTCGATCCAGGAAGTTCTTACCTGTCCGGAAACGCTGACAAATGGACAGTGAAGTTTTCACTCACATGCTTCTCTGATCTGTTGTCAAACATTTGGGAACCCACTTTGCAGATAGCTTCCTCATGTCGAAATGTTCATGGATAATGACACAAACAATTTCACGGGAACTCCCCATGATGTCTGCTATTGCTTTAGGCTGCTTTCACACTTGTGTTGAACGGCATCTGTTGCATTGCGTTGTGTGACGGATGCACCGGATGTGTTGCATATAGTGGCACAACAGATGCTACGGATCGTACAAAATAACGCAATCCGTTAGTTTTTTTTTTCTTGAGTTTACATATCTGGGCATGCGCAGTTGTGTAAAGATGGTTGCGTTAACGGAATCCGTCAAATGACAGATTCTAACGGAATGCGCCACCATAGGCGTCCATTATAAAAACAACGGACGCCGACGGAATCCTGCAGGTTGCGTTTTTTTTACACTCCGCCAAGCGCAGAAAAACGCTACATGCAGCGTTCCATCCGCCAGACGGATGCAACGCAAGACCATCTGTTGCTATCCGTAGCTAATAGAAGTCTATGAGGAATAAAACGTTTTCCTGCAACGGTTACCGTATTTCCTCAAGGCGGTGGATAGCAATGGATGCCGTTCAACTCAAGTGTGAAAGCAGCCTAAGCTGAAATTCGTTAATTCTCCAGTATGATGTTGTGCACAGCATCGACAATCTCAGAAACAACAACCACTCTCGGTCATCCAGAATGTTCCTCATCATTGGTGCTGAAGTGGCCCATTTTAAATTTGGCAACCCAGTTCTTAACTGTGGAACATGAAGAGCATTGATCACCCAATGTCTGCGACATATATTATGCAACATAATATCCTTTGCTGACTTTCCTTGCAGAAACAAGAATTTTATCACTCCTCTGTTCTCAGGTGCTGTGAATATCACATTAGACTCCTCCATTTTGTTTTCCCACGTGTGTAGAATACTGTAACCATAAGCAACAAACACAAAATTTTGTAAACATATATTAGACACAAAAGGCTTTCATGTGATGTAAGATTCGTTATAGAAACAAAAAAAATCACAAAGTCAAACACTTATCAGCAGCCCCTTGTAATTGTAAATTGCTATCGAATATGTAGCCCTTATCTCAGTCACAATGTGGGACAACTCATGGCAAGGGTCTCCAATGACAAATATTAGTTTGCTATGACTACTGTCCTGGTTTGTCCAGTGCATAATGTGCATTGTTTACCAAAATTAGCCCTATGGGTTGAGTGATGGTTGACGCAGGAAGGAAACGTTTTGTGAATGTCATTCGAGTGGGTGCTGGTGTGGAGCTCCCTCTGGTGGCCAGGAATGGTAATGAAGCTGAGTTTGAATCTGTGATTCAGACAGGTGATGGAATTAATTGGGAATCCAGGAAGTCCTATTGCAGATCAGCCTAGTTTATTTAGGAGAGCATTTTGTGTCTTGCGGCCACCGGTGATAGATGTTTCTTGTCTGCTTCTGAGGATGGCTTGGGCTTTCCCTTCTGGTTCTCCCATTTATTTGGTGCCTGAATCTACTCCAGATAAGTTTTCTGTTTCTATGCCTAATTGCTGGATTTGCACTTAAGAGTGTTTCTGCTTATTCCATTTGTTTCTGTGTTTGGTTTCTTGTATGTAAGGATCTGTCTTTCTGCTTTTGTGAGCAATGCAGTTCCTCCAGCAAGAAAGGGAGCTTTCTTCCTGTTTATGTTTATAGTATTTGCACTTTAGAATATTATTTGTTGTGTGATTTTGTTTCTTCCCATTATATCTGCAGATCTGTTTAAAGTGTCTAGAACAAGAGTACCTGATATAGTGGGGGACAGACTGTGTGGTCTCAGATCTTTTTGCTATCAGGAGATTGGTATTTTTTGAAGGTTTTTTTCAATTATCTGACCTGTCCTGTTCTATCTAGTAAGTCGGGCCTCACCTTTGCTGATCTATATTTTCTATCTGTGTATTGTGTTTTCTTCGTTGCATGTTGGTGGCTTCCTATTCCTTTGGGGACTGCTCTGAGGCAAGTTAGGATTCCTCATTTCTATCATTGAGGTTTTGTAAGTTTCTCCAGCAGTGACGAGGTGTCTAGCTGTGTTAGGAACATCCATCCCACTACTACTTCTAGTGTTGTCCGATAGGGGATTGCGGTCAGCTTAGTTTCCAACTACTCTTGTGGGTTTGTTTTTTCCTTATTAATTGGATTTTTTGTGATCGTCCACGATTACCAGATCATAACAGAAATGGCTTTACATGGGAAGGGGTGGACGTTAACAGCAGTAGTCAAAATCAACATTTTGGGAAAATTTAGTTTGGTTTGCTCTCATCTAGATGGATTAGAAACAGTGGAGAAATGCAGTCCCTGTTGAATTTAATCAGAGTAAGTCTGTTTGCATTTTCTGTAGAGAGGCATATGCACCTATCAGTGATGATTGCCCCAGCAGAACTGAAAACACGCTCTGACATCACACTAGCAGCCAGGCAGGCCAGCATCTCCAAGGCATATAAGGAGTCACCCAATAAGTAAAGGGAACTGAAGCATCAGAAAGGACACAGGTATGGTCACTTAAGTACACCTTGAACAGTTGTGGAACTTCTCTCTCCTTGGCATTGTTACAAGCACAGCTAGCCCTTTCTGATGTGCTGGTTTGTTGAAAAAGGCCCAGTTTGTGCACATTTTCCTCCCACTTCTGTTGGACCTGCTGTTCGTGTCTCTTCCCATTATTCCTTTGTGTTGAAAAGAGTCGGTAACTTTGCCACCAGCGTTGTCTAAGGGTGGAGTTTCCAGCTACCGATCTACAACAACACGCTTGAAGGCTTCCATTGTGCAACCCTTTGGTGACTCCAAAAGTATATTAGGAAATTTCTTCTTGTACCGTGGGTCCAGAAAAGTGGGCAACCAGTATAGGTTGTTGGATAAAATGTGTATCACGTGAGGGTCTTGTCACAGACACACATGAACTGTGCCATGTGGGCCAAGCTGCCAACAGGCAAAGGTTCTGTGTCCCCACCAGGAAGAACAATACCCATCCTCTCTTCACGTAGACTCGCTTCTTCCTACATCACCTCCTCCTCTCCAACCCATCCACGCTGGACAGACATGAAGCTGAGGTTGAAAGTCCCCTGTGTAGTAATGTGGGAGTCCCCGCGGTAGCACAGAAAAACAAGTCTCCTTCCTCATCCTCCTCATCACCCAATGTTGCCTCAGAATAGTGGCTGGGATGGGTAGTATCACCCATTGGGGAATCTGGCTCCATAGCCACATGTTGGGCACTCAAAGCTTCCTCTTTGAGATTATGCAATGATTGTTTCAACAGACACATCAGCGGGAGGGTTAAACTGATAATAGCCTGATCACTGCTCACAGGCTTGGTGCAGTACTCAAAGTTCTCAAGAACCTCACAAATGTCAGCGATCCACACCCACTCAACAGTTGTAATGTGTGGTGGCTGACTCTCAGTCTGACGGGCATGTTGAAGCTGGTATTCAGCTGCTCTCTGCTGCTCACTAATCCTTGCCAACATATGATATGTAGAGTTCCACCGCGTGGGCAGATCACACATAAGACTTGGAAAATTCAAGTGGTTTTGCAGCACTGTAAGACAAAGCAAAAGAGGTAGAAGGAATGGTGGAAATGGGCGCTAATATGGCGCACCTTCTAAAGTGAACATCAGCTTACAAGTTGCATGCACACCAACTCATACTCCGGCTCACTTTTTTATTTTTTTGTTGTTTTTTTTTTTTACTTTCTCAAGTAGGTACGGTAAGTCAGGGTATGATTTGAGAAATTTCTGAACTACTATGTTCAGCACGTGAGCCATGCATGGCAATTGTACCAGCTTGCCAACCTGTAAAGCTGCCACGAGGATACGCCCATTATCCTAGACGCCCAGACTGGGTTGGAGGTGCAGCGGGGAGAGCCAGTGATTGGTCTGGTCTTATATACCTTGCCTGCTGCAGTGTGTGGTTTCTGACCTAAATATATCAGCTTCAGCAGAGCGTGTTGCCGCTTTGCCAATGCGCTGCTGCACAGCTCCCTGTTTGGCAGTGATGGGGAGGGTAATTCAGCAGAGGATGAAGAGTAGGAAGAGGAGGGTAGAAAGGAAGTGGCATATGATGAGTCAGAAACACAGATAGAATAGAAGTTGGGCCCTCTATTCTTGGTATGGGTAGGATGTGTGACATTCCAGTTTTCAACTTTGTCCCAGCCTCCACCAGGTTCATCCAGTGTGCCATGATAGATATGTCTCATTCCTGTCCACTACAACTTAACGCGGGGACGGCAAAATAGTGGCCGTTGGGAACACTGTATTGTGGAGCAGCTACAGCCAAGAAATCAGGGAAACACTGTGTTCCCACAAGCCTAGATGGCAACATCTCCATGGCTAGCAATTTGGCAATGTGCGAGTTTAGGTTTTGTGCCTGTGGGTATGTGGCAGGGTATTTACGCTTCCTTTCCAAGCTCTCAGGCATGGACAATTGGATGCTTCGCTAGCACAAGGAAGTGGATGCGATTGATGTTTGCTGTGTCTGTGCTATTGCACCTTGTGGGCAGGATGTTTGAACACCTGCTTCCTGAACAGCTGATTGTGAAGTACGTAGCACAGGCGACATTGCAGTGGTTTGACCTGCAGACACAAATTTGGTACCCTGGTGTTCTGCCCACCTACTGTCTGTCTGCAGTTTCCAACATCATGTCTGCTCTCTGTTTGAGAAAAATTATATTTCTGGCACACATAGGGATGTGAGAAAATATTTAATGTTTTTTATATAATTTTTGCAAACAGTCAAACCGTCAGTTTGCCGACGTTTCGGCTCTTGTTGTGAGCCTTTGTCAAGGCAAGATGATCTAACAAAGAAAATAGACAATATCAGTCTTACAAAATGAAAAAAAAAAACAAAAAAAGAAACAAGGTATATATAAAACACGCATGCAATATAGTATGTACATAACATACAAGGATATAACAGTATGCGCGCAAGGTGAACATATGTGCTACAATTTGAAAAAAGGTCATGGATGACTTGGGCAGAAAAGTACAATTGGAACCAATGGTAGCTAGATTTCAAGAAAGCACATAAACACGTGTATAAATATGTATTTGCTTATCTGTATTAGGTGGGGAGGAAAACAAAGGCTATGGTATCCAATATAAAAGATAGAATGCATAACATGATCTAATATGCAAGATAACATACCCTGAGGTAGACTAAGTAGAGTTTTATAGATGTTTGAACACTGAAGAGAATATGGCTGCCTGGTGGCTGGGCACAAGGGGGAATACCAGTGCCTGAAAAAGAGGAGTAATACAGTGTAAATTACTGTAGTCAAATACAAGAATACAGTGTATTTACAGGTGGTGACATACGAGAGGCTGCAAGGAGGCAGAGTATATGGGGCAGGGTGATGCCGTGCTGGTGCCTGGAGGGAGATATACAGGCTAGGGGTATGAACAGAGCTGGTTAGAAACGATGGTGGATAGTGGATTACCTATGGAGAGCAGCTTGGTGTATAGGAAAGAGATTCAAAGTGTCAGCTGTGTGGCGGCCAGGTGGTAAATGGCGCCATGAGGAGCGTTTAAATAGAGGCATAGGTGGTACAGTGGAAGCGCCGGACGGGTGCTCACTTCCGGGATCGCTTCCGCACATGCGCGCTAACATAGGAGGTTTATGGAATACACATTGAGAAGACCGGGAAGTACGCATGCACGGGAATACAGCAGAATTTACACAATTAGCGCAAAACCGGCATAAGTACAAGGAAGAAGTATTATGAGCATGGTGCATAGACTGAATGTCAGGGAAGGTGAAGTAATGCATCAGCAGTGGTTGGATAGAGGTGCCAGAGTCCAGGAGAATGATTAAATCTGTAAGAAAAAAGGAAAAATAATTAGTATAACATGGAACAAGATGATTATTCAAATACACAAGGAATATACTGATTGTGTGATTTATACAATCAGTACAAAAACAGATAAGGTAACAATGCTGAGGAGACAAGCATAGAATGGAGACGTTGCATATGTAGGAGAGCTGGACCAGGCAATATGGCTAGTAGTAGGATATTAAAAATGTTTGAAAACAAAGCTAACAGAGAACAATAGAGAGGGGTGTTTGATGCCGCGCCAACAGATCACTCGCTCAGATAGTCAGACCAATGTCACTTTATTTTCATCCAGGTCAAACCTGGATGAAAATAAAGTGACATTGGTCTGACTATCTGAGCGAGTGATCTGTTGGCGCGGCATCAAACACCCCTCTCTATTGTTCTCTGTTATCTGCCTCTGGGTGGCTGCAGCCGTGGATCGATTATACATGCTAATATAGTGGTTGTGACTCTCACAACCACATCTGGTGAGTAGCATTACTCCCCCCTCCCCACCCTACACTCTTTGGGGTAAGACCCTATTTGCGCTTGTTTGTCCACAGCTTTCTCGTTCATCTGAAAACAAAGCTGACACAGGAGGGAAAAAAAAAGCATATTATAGGTAACACAGAACATGTAATGCCATTATATGGTTTGGAAATACACATAAATGTAAGGGTAAATCATATGTAAACCTCATACTCTCTGTTAAGACCATTGGGCTCGAGGGTCTATAGTGTGTGGATCCAGAAGGACTCATGGGCTCGGAGCCTCTGGATCCTATTGAGGACCTGGAATTTAAGCTGTACAATTGTATGACCTTTGGAGATGAAGTGAGTGGGAATAGGCAACAAAGTTTGTTTGCAGCGTAGACTTATGCTTACTAATGCAGTCTCATATGTTGGGAAGTTTCACCAATATAGTTGAGACCGTAAGGACATTTAATGAAGTAAATAACGTGAAATGATTCACATGTGAAAAAAAACACAAATGGCAAATTTCCTGCCAGTTCTAGAATGGACCACACAATCCCCTTTAAGGACACTGAAATATTGGGCACAGCCTAAACATGGACAAGTACTATTGTAATTTGTGGCAAGGGTGGTCTGTCTCAAAGACAATTTGAATGGTCCAATGTCTGCTCTTATCAAGATATCTTTCAGATTGCGTGGACGTTTGTGACAAAACAATGGCTGGGTCTGGAATTCAGGGGTATCAGGATATGAGTTGGTTAGGACTGGCCAATGTTCCAAGATGGTTTTGCGTATAAGAGTAGAAAAAAGGGTTGTGTGTGTTGACAAAAGCAACACGTCTATTAGTACGGTCAAGTCGAGGGCTAGGGACTGTGGATGGATGGACTATGCTGGGAGGGTAACCTCTAACTAAAAAACACTCACTCATTTCAAGGTGTCTGGTCTGTCTTGTGGAGTCATTTGACACTATCCTTTCAATGCGCACATGTTGAGACTTTGATAAGGATTTTTTGACATGACGGGGATGACAACTATTGAAGTGTAAAAGATTGTTTCTATTGGTGGGTTTAATGTACAATTCGGTAATGAGGTGATTGTTGTCATCAATAATGACCATGGTGTCCAGAAAGTTAATAGCTTTTGAATCATGAGATGCGCGCTAGTGAATTGTTTAAGTGTTCAAACAACAAAAGGAGGTCATCACAGCTACTATCCCATATGCAGAATACATCATCAATATATCGTTTCCATGTTGTGGCATGAGATGTGAAAAGAGGATGGGGATAAACATACAGTTCCTCAAATCGGGACATAAAAATATTTGCATAAGGGGGCGCAACATTACTTCCCATAGCGGTACCTTTTTTCTGGAGGTAAAAATTGTCCTCAAACAGAAAAAAAAAATCCTTGTGAGAACAAGATCAAATAGATCCTTGCAAAATTGTTTTTTGGGACTAGTGAGTGTGGTGTGCCTGTCCAGAAACCAGGAGACAGCCTCCATGCCCCTGTTGGGATCTATACTGGTGTAAAGACTATTAACGTCAAGAATCCAGAACGAAGAAGGCGGGGTGCGGGGGGACGGTGAACGGACGACAGCCTGTTTCGCGCTGGACTCGACAAAGCGCTTGTCAGCGCGAAACAGGCTGTCGTCCGTTCACCGTCCCCCGCACCCCTCTCTCCCCCCTGGCTCCTGAATTTGTCTGTTAAACGCAGAATAAAGGAATTTTGTGCACTTGATGGAGTGAGCTGCCGCCTTCTTCGTTCTGGATTCATGGACATGGTCTTGTATTGCTGCTGAGCACCGCTCCACCAGGCACCTCTAGTTCAGGTGCAAACGAAGTCCAGGAATATTGATTCCATGCAACTGTGAGTACGGCTCCACTGTTTGGCAGTTTTGCTCTGCAGTGCCCGATCTTGATATTTTCTATCTATTAACGTCAAGTGTGACCAGAATGTTACCTTGTGAAATGGAACCAAGGGATCTGAGAATACTTAGACAGTGATTAGTGTCCTTGATATAGGAGGGTATGATAGGGATGTATGGTGTCAGGATCTTTTCAACTGTGCTAGCCAGAGATGGGAGAACAGAATCTGTAGAAGTGACTATGGGTCGTCCAGGTGGATGCTGTAAATTTTTGTGTATTTTAAGTAGTGTATAGAGAACTGGTGAGATGCGGTGATGGTTATTCAAAAAGTCTGCAAGTTTCTGTTCAATAGTACCATTCTGTGTATGGAAATTGTCGACTTCTTTAATAGAGGCAACCACCTGTTTTGTATGGTCCCTTGGGCATAGGGTATAGGTAGTGTTGTCACTAAGCTGATTAGGTATCTCTGATAAGTAATATGACTTGTCTAGAATAGCTATGGCCCCTCCTTTGTCTGCCGGTTTGATAATCCAATTTTTATTTTTTACTGAGATCTCGAAGGAGCTGGGACTCCTCAAGAGACATGTTGTGTTTAATATGGAAATCCCCTTTCTCAATACCTTAAACAAAAGTATTAATATTGCATGAGACAATAGAGATATAAGTCTCTACCGGGTGATAGAGTCTAGGAGGTTGAAAGGTACTAGGTAGTTGTAATTCCCGTAGTGTGATAGTGTCAGTAGTGGTGGAAGGTAAGTTGTCAGGGGTATTGCTGATCACATGCTGGAAGTGTGCCTTAATTCAGAGGTTCCTGAAAAACTTGTTCATCTCCTGCTCGAGGGTAAAGGTATTAAATGAGGGTGTGGGACAAAACATCAGAGCCTTTTGGAGAACGTGTGTCTACCTTGGTGTGAGTGTCTGGGAAGAGATATTAATGACAATTGACACGCCCACGGGGTTGGAGGTTACCCATCACCGGGTTGCGGTTCTTTTCCCGGGTCACCACAGTGGCCATGACCGGTGCTGTGACCCCAGCAGTGTCAATAAAGGATGGGGATAGGGAAGATGGGGGTAGTAGTTTGTGACACCACCTGTGGTGTGCGGCCAATTATTAGCCGCCGCTGTGGGACTTCTCTCTTCTGGGGTGGATGGTAACGCAGCTCAGATGTCATAGCTCTCCACAGGCAGAGCTTGGCCCCAGCAAGGATGATAGGATTGATAGTAGTCGCCTATGGCGCAGGGGCGCGATGTTGAGAACGCCGGCTGTAATGGGACGGCACAGAGGGTGCAGTTCAAGTTCTTAGGCCGTGGAACGGGTCACGGGTGCCTTATGCACTCCCCGCGAACCCTGGGATCCCCCTTCTTTCCTAAGAACTTGGGTCGAGCCTCCAGCTCCAGACCATGGGTCCCAAACTGTGACTCTGTTTATCTCCTCCTGCGTGTGACCTGGTGCTTGCTGCGCCCGGAACAGACTGACTATTGTGTGAGATGGCTCTTAACTACCCCTGTTGGTGCCCCACCTCCCAGGTTCCTGAACTAGTGGGCAAGAGGTTCCATACCTCATGATGGCCACCCCAGCACCTACCCTTGCCCAGTCCCAGTGGAAGAGCCCCCGTATTATGTGTTGGTTGAGTGTGTTGTTGGTGGTTTACTGGTGACGACCTCCTCTGCATCCGAGGTGAATACTGCACCTCTGGTGAATCCACAGGGGCGTCACACAATGTTGTCCCTACCTGGGATCGTGGGACCATCCTGTTGCTCCCTGTTACTGGACCGGCCCGTGCTCCTCCTTGTCTTCCTTTTTGGGGACGACAGTGACCTAAAAAACGACCAGGGGCAGAAGAGCTCTGGTCGCTTTCTGTGGTGGGTTGTAATAAGTCCGATAGTTGGATCTGTGTTCCTGTTGGGATGAATCGGAGGAATGCCATCGGTACACCCTATTTTTGGCATAGTCTTCTTGATCCTGGAGCGTCGTCTTGAAGTTGGCGATGGATTCTTCTGTTTTGGTTTTCAGGGAGCTATACTCAGCAGCCGGAATAATGTTCGAGAGTTGATCTTCCATGGTCCTGATATTTAACTCAAAGTCAGTTATTTCTTTTTGCAGAAAATAAAGTGTAAGGAGGATGATGTCGATAAAGCACTTATTTAATAAGCCTTCAAACTGGTTACAGAAATCTGGATTATCAGAGAATAGGGTTGGTCTAAGTGACACTCTAAGCCCCCTGGGTATCCTCTGCACTTGGTGATATTCTGCAAGTGTGGCAGCATGCAGTTCTAAAGCAGTATGCCTTTTGCGTTCTTTTAGATAGTAACAAGAACAAATCTCTTCTGATGGTGTAGTTAAAAATTGATTAGATATTTTAAATTTAGAAAGGATGGCAGTAGCTTGTTCCTTATTGAAGGATAAAGTGGGTAGCGACATTGGGTAATTGTGCTTACAATTGGGCGCTTGAGCTCAAATATATCAATATAAATGGATAAGGGGTCATATGGGGTCGGTGCTTAGAGAACATAGAGATATAAGAAAAATATATATATCTGGCACATGTAGGGATGTGAGAAAATATTTATTTAATCATTTTTATATAATTTCTGCAAAAATTCAAACCGTCAGTTTGCCAATGTTTTGGCTCCCTATTTGAAACTTAAACTTTCCAAAACTGAACTACTTCTATTCCCTCCGTCTTCTAACCTCCCTAAACCTGACACCTCCCTCTCTGTGTGTGGTAAAACAATAATAACTCCTAGGCAGCAGGCTCGCTGTCTGGAGGGTTATGCTCGACACCGATCTCTCCTTCACCTCCTATATACAATCTCTTGCCTGCTCCTGTCGCTTGAACCTTAAGAACATCTCTAGAATCCACCCCTTTCTTACCATGGAAACTACAAAAACCCTCACCGTGGCAATGATCAACTTCTGCCTTGACTACTAAAATTCTCTAATAATTGGTCTCCCCCGCAACTAGACTCTCTCCTCTACAGTCCATCCTTATTGTTGCAGCCAGGGTCGCCTATCTGGCTAACTGTTACTAGGATGATTCTGCTCTGCGCCAGTCATTACACTGGCTGCCCATATATCACAGGATCCAATTCAAATAGCTTGTTTTCACCCACAAAGCTCTCCACACTGCGGCAACCCCCTACCTCTCCACCCTCATCTCTGTCTATCACTCTACCCATTCTCTACGCTTTGCAAATGACTTTCAACGAGCATCCACATTAATCCAAACCTCCCACTCCCGGATCCAAGACTTCTCCCGAGCTGCAACAATCCTTTGGACTGATCTGACCTAAGAAAACACGACGAACCACAACTTATTCAGCTTCAGACAGTCTCTAAAAACACATCTTTTTAAGGTGGCCTATCACACTCCCTAATCAAATTAAATTTACATAGGTCCTCCATGACGTCTCACAACATAACTCTCCATCAAACTCCTCTACACCCAAAAGCATCTCAAAGATTGGCTGACTGGTTCAGGCATCCTTTATCTATCCCCCATTTCTTTGAGATGGCTGGTTTGTCATTGGAAATGAGCAGTGCACCTGTACCTTGTCCCCTCTCCTCCACCTCATTGTAGATGTACGCTCTCTTGAGCAGGGTTGTCTTTTTTACTATACTTATTGTATTTTCTAGAACTGTTACTTGCTTGTGCATGAACCTCTGAATTGTAAAGCGCTGCGTAATATGTTGGCACTATAGAAATAAAGATTATTATTATTACTGGGGTGATTGGCTGCCATGTGATTACTGGTGGAGCTCAGGTTGCCTTTGCCCTGGCCTCAACTTGATATGGCAGATGCTACAGATTACAATGTTTTCCTCTGAAGGACTTTCAGAAAAAAATTCCAGACAGCGGCTGAATGCCCCCTTGCCTTGACTTGGTCCACACTGGGGGTGCTCTTCAGAACAATTGACCCAATTCTCACTCTGGGTAAATTCCTACCCCTTGGTGCCTGTATTAGTGCTACATATCCATCTTCCTCTGTGATGCTGTACTGGCTATGCATGTTAACAGTCCAGGTCAGATCAGTGGACTCATCATCAACCACCGCGTCTTCGATCTCATCCTCCTTCCCACTTGAGATTGTAGGCTGATCTGATGGCAGCCGTGTCTCATCATCATCAGGCACCACCTCTGGAGACAGTAAATCAGGTTTCTCAAACTGGCTTTCTTCTGGCCACCTCCCCACTTCCCTCTTCAATGCTGCACGGTGAGAGGCCAGAGCCAACCAAAGGATACGTACAAAACAGATTCTCAGAGTGGCCAAGCTTGGAGTCATATATCTCCTGAGACTGATGATGGGGGGAGGAAGGAGGACCAGGTTGAGGATTGGATGGGCCAGCCTCCTGTGTATCCACAGTAGACTGTGTGGGTCTGATAGATTTGTTGCTGCTTGAGAAATGCAAAGAGGCCTTGTTGTCTGCCATCCAATACAGAATCTGCTCTCGCTGTTCTGGCTTACACACACGTTTACGATTCAGACGGGGAAATTTGAGGAAGAGGGTAAAGCCCAATGCTACAATGAACACATTGTAAACTGCTATGGAATATGTATTCCACTATCTGAGTCTCAATGAGGGAGGGACCTCCCAAATGTATAAGTAAGTGCAGTCCCTCCCAAATGTATGTTATTGAGCCACCTCAGGGCCCTTACCAAACTCAGGTTTCCTGACACCTGCAGGCTCTCTGAAAACTTGAATTGAGTGATGCACAATAACATGGAGGAGGAGGGTAAAGCCCAATGTTACAATGGGCGCATTGTAAACTGCTATGGCATATGTATTCCACTATCTGAGTCTAAATGAAGGAGGGACCGCCCAAATGTATAAGTAACAGCAGTCCTTCCAAACGTATGTTACAGAACCACTTGAGGCCCCTCAGGTGAAAGATCAACATACCAACAGGCACGTTCTAGCTGGCCTTGTAAAGTGCTGGGGAGTAGCTAACTAGAAATTATGTATGATAGAGGGACCTACAAATGTAAAAGTAAAAAAAACCACAATACTATGTGTGAACAAACGCTAAACAAATGCTAAAAGGGATAATGTTTTTTTGTCCGGTTTATTTAGTCTTATATAGAAGTGATTATGCAGGAAAAACTGTTTCATAACCTTTTTGGCCTGTAAAATGCAATTTAGATTAGGTTTGGTAGGTGTTCTTGTGCATCTGTAAAAGTGGCATAATACTGTGGCATCATTATTCACAGAAACCATATGTGAGTCAGAACTGCATGCGGGCATATTCTCCAGGCTCTTGCAATTCAGTTTAATCACTTTGTAATCTATTTCAGCCTTTTCCTCAGGCTCCCAGACCTCTTTGTTGACAATTACTCACATTTCCCATTGACTTGCATTGTACTTGCTATTCGTAACGAGTACACGAATATTACAAAGTACTCGTTACGAGTATAACGATTATGAATATTACGGTACTCGCTCTTCTCTAGTAATGCACTCAACTTTCATGGCCTGTATGCATGCTCACCACACAAGACTCCATTGCTGAACAGACAGCATGTTTAAGCGCATTTAATATTTGCTCAACATTGAGACCAGCCTGTGAAATAGTAGAAGAATATAGTCTAATCAGATGAGATCAAAATTTAACTTTGGATATCATAATACACACCATGTTTGGAGGCCTTTAGAATCACACCAACAGTGAAGTTTGGAGGTGGGAACATCATAGTGTGGGGCTGTTTTTCACCTTCAAACTTCCAAACCTCAGAATACATTTTTTAACAATTTTAACACTAGACGTCCCAGAGAGGGGTCATTTAACATTTCTACCTTTGGAACCCAGAGACGGGTCGAATGACCTGAAGGATTTTAGCTAACATCCTATAATCACCGTCTTTTGTTCTGTAATTAAGACCATTACTGTCGCACCACAGGAGGTTGTTGTTTTCCATTGAGTTTAGCCACTTAGTTTCTAGTTAGTTAGGTCAGTTTGGACTAAGGGTCATTTGACCCTCTTTCGGGACTTCAGGGGGGGAGCTAGAAATTTCTGGGACTTCTAGTGTTAAAAAAGAGTGGGACTCCTACAATGGTAAAACCTAGGTACTAAGTTCAAGGCTTAGCAAAAAATTAAAGGAGGGCTTGCAATAGGCCCTGGAAGACTTGTGAATGTGTGCCTCAGAATACATTTTTGGACAATTTTAAAGAGTGGAACTCGTACAGTGGTAAAGCCTATAAAGTAAGTACAAGGGTTGAAAACTATTTACCCCTGGGGGGGGGGTATCCATACTGTATACAGTCCCTGACAAAAGTTCTGTCGCTTATCCATGTTATGTAAATAAAAGCTTATAACCTGACTTTAAAGTCATCCACTGGTTTCATAAATTACTCTTTTGAAAGCTAAAAAACGTTTGATTAAAAGAACTGAGAGTCCTCAGTGGTTGATACCTTTCAATGGCTAACTGAAAAGATGGTAATCTTTTGAAAGCTGAAACCCTCCCAAATTTGGTTTAGGTTATGAAAATAAAGTTGCTGCAAACCTGAAATATTGATCATTTAATGAATACAGAAAGGTCAGATTTTGGCAAGACAAAAGTTTTGTCGCCTTGTCTTATAATGCACTCAATCCTAGTTTACATCCTCACCTGTGCTCACTAAATGATCGGTTAATTAGTGGGTGTGTATAAAAAGAAACCCAGCATCCCAGACCTTCAGTTGAACTGCAACTTGACCTCTGACAACATGCCAAAAATCCACCCTGTGACAAAGGCTTGATTATCAAGAGGCTGAAGAACAGATCCACTGCAGAGGTGGCTTGCACCTTTAATGTGTCTCAGTGTCAAGAACAAATAATTAAAAAAAAGATTTGTAAAGACTGGAGATGTTTTTGACAAGCCCAGGTCTGGCAAACCCCACAAGACAACTGCTCAGGAGGAACGTTTGTTGGTTAGAAAATGCAAAGCCAAACCCTCTTCCACTGCAGCAGAGCTCCAAAAGGCCTGGTCACCTCAAGTTCCTGGTTCAACTAGAACAGTTTGTAGGATTCTGTCTCGAAATGGCCTCCATGGTCGAATCAGTGCCCAGAAGCCAGCACTAAACAAAAGGCAATTAAAAAAACCATGTGGCATTTGCCAAGTCTCACAGCCTGCTAAACAGATGGACAGTGGAAAAGTGGCAGAAGCTGGATTTCTCTGATGAATCTTCAGTTGAATTACACCACAGCCACCGCAAATACTGCAGGAGACCTACTGGAGCCCGTATGGATCCAGAAAACAGTTAAGTTTGGTGGTGGAAAAATTATGGTCTGGGGTTACATTCAGTGTAGGGGTGTGCGAAACATTTGCAAGGTGGAAGGCAGTATCAATAGCCTAAAATATCAATAAGTATTAACTACCTCTTACATTCCCAATTATAAAAGGGGGCAAATTCTGCAGCAGGATGGCGCTCCATCTCATACATCCATCTCTACAACAAAATTCCTCCTGGCAAAGAAGATCAAGGTGCTCAAGGACTTGCCAGCCCAGTCACCAGACATGAACATCATTGAGCATGTTTGGGGTAGGAAACCAAAGAATCTAGATGAACTCTAGGAGGCATGTAAGACTGCATTCTTTGCTATTCCTGATGACTTCATCAATAAATTGTATGAATCATTGTTGAACCACATGAATGCAGTCCTTCAAGCTCATGAAAGTCACACAAAATATTAAATATGGCTCTAATAGCACCACAACTTCATTCACCAATGTTATGCAACATATCTTTGTGTTAGAAGTTAATTATTTGTTTGAATTTCACATTACTTTCTGTGGGCAAAAAACTTTTGTCTTGCCAAAATCTGACCTTCTGTGTTCATTAAATGATCAATATTTCAGCTTTGCAGCAACTTTATTTTCATAACCTAAACCAAATTTGGGGGGGTTTCAGCGTTCAAAAGAGTAATTTCTAAAACCAATGGATGAATTTAAAGTCAGGTTATAAGCTTTTATTTACATAACATGGATAAGTAACAGAACTTCTGTCAAGGACTGTATATAAGAGAATTTTCAAGGTAGGCCTCTAAAAGCTACGAAGCAGGACATCGTAGAGAGTCTTGAAAAATTAAGAGCGAGGGTTGCATTATCACCCTGTTGATACAGTGGGGAAAATAAGTATTTGATACACTGCCAATTTTGCCAGTTTTCCCACCTACAAAGAATGAAAAGGTCTGTAATTTTTTCGTAGGTACACTTCAACTGAGACAGAAAAAATCCCACAAAAAAATCAAATCACATTGTATAATTTTTAAATAATAAATTTGCATTTTTTTTTGCATGAAATACAGTCATATGAAAAAGTTTGGGCACCCCTATTAATGTTAACCTTTTTTCTTTATAACAAATTGGGTTTTTGCAACAGCTATTTCAGTTTCATATATCTAATAACTGATGGACTGAGTAATATTTCTGGATTGAAATGAGGTTTATTGTACTAACAGAAAATGTGCAATCTGCATTTAAACAAAATTTGACCGGTGCAAAAGTATGGGCACCCTTATCAATTTCTTGATTTGAACACTCCTAACTACTTTTTATTAACTTACTAAAGCACTAAATTGGTTTTGTAGCCTCACTGAGCGTTGAACTTCATAGGCAGGTGTATCCAATCATGAGAAAAGGTATTTAAGGTAGCCACTTGCAAGTTGTACTCCTATTTGAATCTCCTATGAAGAGTGGCATCATGGGCTTCTCAAAACAACTCTCAAATGATCTGAAAACAAAGATTATTCAACATAGTTGTTCAGGGGAAGGATACAAAAAGTTTTCTCAGAGATTTAAACTGTCAGTTTCCACTGTGAGGAACATAGTAAGGAAATGGAAGAACACAGGTACAGTTCTTGTTAAGCCCAGAAGTGGCAGGCCAAGAAAAATATCAGAAAGGCAGAGAAGAAGAATGGTGAGAACAGTCAAGGACAATCCACAGACCACCTCCAAAGACCTGCAGCATCATCTTGCTGCAGATGGTGTCAATGTGCATCGGTCAACAATACAGCGCATGTTGCACAAGGAGAAGCTGAATGGGAGAGTGATGTGAAAGAAGCCGTTTCTGCAAGCACGCCACAAACAGAGTCGCCTGAGGTATGTAAAAGCACATTTGGACAAGCCAATTACATTTTGGAAGAAGGTCCTGGACTGATGAAACAAAGATTGAGTTGTTTGGTCATACAAAAAGGCGTTATGCATGGATGCAAAAAAACACGGCATTGCAAGAAAAGCACTTGCTACCCTCAGTAAAATTTGGTGGCGGTTCCATCATGCTTTGGGGCTGTGTGGCCAATGCTGGAACGGGGAATCTTGTTAAAGTTGAGGGTCGCATGGATTCAACTCAGTATCAGCAGATTCTTGACAATAATGTGCAAGAATCAGTGACGAAGTTGAAGTTACGCTGGGGATGGATATTTCAGCAAGACTATGATCCAAAACACCGCTCCAAATCTACTCAGGCATTCATGCAGAAGAACAATTACAATGTTCTGGAATGGCCATCCCAGTCCCCAGACCTGAATATCATTGAAAATCTGTGGGATGATTTGAAGCGTGCTGTCCATGCTCGGCGACCTTCAAACTTAACTGAACTGGAATTGTTTTCTAAACAGGAATGGTCAAATATACCTTCATCCAGGATCCAGAACTACAAAAACTACAGGAAGCGACTAGAGGCTGTTATTTTTGCAAAAGGAGGATCTACAAAATATTAATGTCACTTTTATGTTGAGGTGCCCATACTTTTGCACCAGTCAAATTTTGTTTAAATGCGGATTGCACATTTTCTGTTAGTACAATAAACCTCATTTCAATCCAGAAATATTACTCAGTCCATCAGTTATTAGGTATATGAAACTGAAATAGCTGTTGCAAAAACCCAAATTGTTATAAAGAAAAAAGGTTAACATTAATAGGGGTGCCCAAACTTTTTCATATGACTGTAAATATTTAATACTATGAATACAAAAAAATAACTTAATATTTGATCCAGAAACCTTTGTTTATATTTACAGAGGTCAGATGTTTCTTGCAGTTCTTGACTCAGTTTGCACACAGTGCAGTAGAGATTTTGGTCCTCTCCTCCATATAGACATCACTCTCCCTCCAAAGATTTTCTATTGGGTTGAGGTTTGAAGGCCCTTGAAATGCTTCTTATGGAGCCATTACTTAGTTGCCGCGGCTGTGTGTCAGGTTATTGGCATGCTGGAAGAGCCAACCACAACCCATCTTCAATGCTGTTAGTGAGGGAAGGAGGTTGTTAGACAAAATCTTGGAATACATGACCACATGCACCTGCCGTTCAATATGGTGCAGTTGTCCTGTCCCCTGTGCAAAAAAGCACTGCCAAAATATTATGTTTCCAGACTCATGCTTCATGGATGGTACAGTGTTCTTGGGGTTGTACAGATCCTTCTTTTTCCAAACACGGCGAGCGGAGTTGATACCAAAAAGTTCTGTTTTGGTATCATCTGACCATATAACCTTCTCCCATGCCTCCTCTGGATCACCCAGATGGTTATTGGCGAACTTCAAAAGTGCCTTGCGTGCACTGCAGGATTTTAATCCATGATGGTGTAGTGTGTTACCAGGGCCGCCATCAGGACATTACTACCATAACTTCTGTACCGGGCCTGGTGAGCAGTGGCTAGAAGGGGGGCCTGGTCACTGACCGCCCGGGCCCCTCCCCTTTCATCCATCTGCTCACCAGGCCCCAGGGGCAGGGTGCGGGGACATTTACATCGCTACATTTCACAGGGCTGGCCGGGCCGTGCAGGCAGCTAATCAAATTGAAGAGGCATGTTGACTTCACATGGCACACATGCGCAGTTCTCACATTCCGCAATGGCTGTGACTCACCAATAAGCAGGTATATAATCCTCCATCCACAGGCACAGAAGACAGGCAGCATCAGGATGTGGCGGGGGATTCAAGAAGACGAGCGGCAGAGGATTCAAGAAGACGCATGGCGGGCAGCAATCACTGGGGCGGCAGGCGATCAACTGGGCGGCGGCTGCAGTGACAATCACCTGGGCAGCAACAGCAGCTACACAAGGGGTTCTGTACTTAGTCACGGGGGGGGGGGGTGTTTGGTGGGGGGCTCCTTAGTGTTTAGAGCAGGTGTGTGAACACTGGCCACATGTAATCATCATTCAGCAGGAAAAGTTGTAACTATATAAAATATAATTACAAAAAATATATTAAAATATTGTGAATATACATGTAAATATACAGTATGTGTATCATAGATGAAGGGCAGTCAGTAGCACCACAAAACATCAATAACAAGCAAATTACCTGGTCAAAGACCTGATGCGTGTGTAGAAACAACAGAACTTCAAGGATACTTGACACTCTGTGAATATACATGTAAATATACAGTATATGTGTGTCATAAATGAAGTGCAATCAGTAACACCATAAAACACCAATAATTGATAAATGGTAAAATACCTGGTTAAAGACCTGATGTGTATATGTAAGACTTATTTGAAACCACAAGATTGGCAGTACCACAGAACCGTGGAAAAACTTAATGTATGTAACTCTCTAGCTACTAAATTTAGATTCTGCAGGAATAAAGTATAGCGATATAAAAGCAATTCAAAGGCTTAAGGAGTGAAAAAAACATGTAATGAAGAATATACCTGATAAACACTAGGGCAACCTTTATGTCACAGGACTTGCACATATCACAGCAAGAAAAAGTGATAATCCAGGATTAACCCTATCAGAATACAACATAAATCATGATTCAATGAGATAGACACCTGAGAAAAGGGGAGGGGGCCAAGGTTCATGAATACATTAAGAAGCAACTACCTGGTTAATGATTCCACCAAACAATACTGTACACTTGCTATATGAAGCCTGTAATGTAATCCTTATGGGGGAATATATCACTGCTATAGGAATCTGCAATGTAAAATATATACTAAACAACCCACAGTAACAGCCCAGTAAATAAACAAGCTGTATAAATACATAAATACCTTGTGGTGTCACTGGGACTGCATGTATAATTCGCGCATGCGCAGTGCAGAACCTACACAGCGCATGCACAGTGAAAACGTTGATGGTGAGCAAAATGGCGTTATCCTGTTTCCTGTGAATGGAACACAGGAAAGAATCTGTGGAATGCACCGGTAATGTGCGCATGCGCAGTGCAGAATTGGCATTGTATAATGAATATAAACAAAGTGAGAGCGTGATTGTGCTGGCGCAATACACTATTGGAAGATAAATATTCAGGGTGTTCACAGTGAGAAAGAACAGAAAGAAAGAAAAAAACATTGAACAAAATCTGTTTTCCTGACCGTGGGTGCATGACGACATTACCCTTAATCATGTGGGAACATTGAAGACAACCAAGGCATGGGAAATTACCTTTCTTAGGAGTTGCAAGGAATGTTTGCCTGCTTTTTATCTTGTCAGAGCCAATGTCAGCCCGTACTAATTGGTTCCACAGATTCTTTGATTGCTGATGACAAAATAAAGGCTTATTTTGAAACTATTTTTTAACATATACATACAGTGTGTCCACCCATATCCTGTCCACCGCTATTCGCTTGAGAACGGCGGCAGCTATAGGCATAGAAGTGGTGTCTAGGTATAGTAAAGTATCCATGCGCTATGCAATGAAACCACCAATATCGCCACCTGGTGGAAAACAACGGTGTTAGCATTTTTATGTCGAAAACAGAACGATATAAAGAAAAAAAGTGAATTAAAAAATTGTAGGGCATCATCAATTCAATACGAATCGACACCTTGCCTACAGAAATGCTATGATATGAAACCCATGACCCCCACAAAAGATTGAATGCTGGTCACACATATGGAGCTCATTTAACGTTGATGCTCAAAGTGGCCACCGTCAGCTGCAATGCACATCTGGACTCTGTATATACTGTATTTTGCTGCACGTTGTGCAATATGGTAGGTGACACGTTTGCACAAGCATCTGTGATACGTCGTTGTAGGTCCTACAATGTTAGTGGAGGGATCGCATACACCTGTTTGTTGAATGTGACCTCACAGAAAGAAGTCCAATGGGGTCAGGTCAGGTGAGCATTGAGGCCACTCCTCGCAGCGACCATACCCAATGACTTGTAGGAAGGTCTCCATGAGTTATCGCTTCACGTCCGCAGCCTTGTGAGTTTTATACGTTCTAGTCATAGCATTTCTGTATGCAAGGTGTCGATTCGTATTGAATTGATAATGCCCTACAATTTTTTAATTTATATTTTTTCTCTATCTTGTTCCGTTTTCGAGATAAAAATGCTAACTCCGCTGTTTTCCACCAGGTGGTGCTATACGTGGTTTCATTGCGTAGCGCATGGCTACTTTACCATACTTAGACACCACTTCTATTCCTATAGCTGCCGCCGTTCGCAAGTTAATGGCGGTGGACAGGATATGGGTGGACACACTGTATAATAACTTTCTATCTTCATAGTCCTAACCCATAGATGAGACATTATTTACCCTGGATTCTATATGCCTATGGTGAGTCTGTATTGAGGTGTTAACCTTGTTCTCGAAATTTACATGTGATAGAATACACATGTTTTCACCTATGACAATTTTTCACTTTTCTTTCACATTGGCGCTTCACGCTTCTTTGGTTCTTTTGGTCCCATTAATATATTTTCTTTGTTTCCGTTTATTTCATTATATCTAGACCGCTCTGTCTTTACCTATATACTACATATACTGTATAATTGCCGTTTGGGTTTTTATTTTCTTATTATCTCAAAATGATGTTTATTTCTATAATATATTAATATATTTCTGTTATGTATCTTATTGTAAAAATTCTTTATGTTTATGTCATTCAGACAGTTTATTTAAAAAGGCATGAAATAGCCGAAACGTCTATTGGACGCTGTCTTTTTTTTGTGGATCACGTATTGAATCAATAAAAACAGAATAATTGCATCTGAACTTGTCTTTTTCATTTTTTATATTGAGTGCCGGAGTTCTATTTTTACTTGCTTTTGGGTAACGTCGTGAGAAATGGATTACAGTGGATCCTCACAATGGATTACAGTGGATCTCTTGTATTTTTTTTAAAAAAACACCAAAACAAATAAATTGGGGAATGAGAGCTGGAGTCGGGGGATTTTTGTTCAAATTAACTTTTTTATTCTCCTTTAAACTACTGGATTAGTAATGGTGGTGTCTGCTAGACACCACCCATTACTAATACCAGGGCTTGGTGCCACCTGGATCTGCCATCAACCCCACAAATATTACCCTGTTTGCAACTGCACCAGGGCAATAGGAAGTGTCCAGCACCAAAATTGGTGCATCTAATGGATGCGCCACTTCTGGGGCAGCTGCGGGCTGCTATTGTTAGGCTGGAAAGGGCCAAATAACCATGGCCCTTCTCACCCTAATAATATCAGCTGCCAGTTGTCTGCTGTACCTTGGCTGGTTTTAGGAAAATGGAGGGGACCCCATGTCATTATTTTTATTTATTTATTTTTATACAAACAATTTTAAAAATAAGCATAGGATCCCCTCTATTTTTAATAAACAGCCAAGATACAGCACACAGCTGAGGGCTGCAGCCTGCAGCTGTTACTATGCTGGATATGAAAACTGGGGACACCCCACTTCATTATTTTTCAATTAAAAAATAAAAATGCTGCAAAACAGCTGGCCAAGCTATCTGTTCTGTCTGTTTTATATGTTTTTTTCTTATTTTCTTTCTTTATATCTCTCTATCCATGTTATCTGTTCTATGTATCTACCTATTTTATCTGTTCTAGCTTTCTATATCTATCTATAATTTTTCAGGCTTTGACCATCTGTTATACATTAAAAAAAACATTCAACTCAGTATCATGCTTTTTTTTACTGGTAACAGTCTCATGGATATCACACAGATGCAACAACGGACGTCACACGTATGACACGGATGTCACAAGGATGGCCATACCGGTACGTGTGGCTTGTACGTGTTTAAACACAGACATGTGAAAGAGGTCTTAGTGTAACGCCCCTGCAACTGGGTCATTACAGGGTATTAAATGTTACCCCATTTTTTCCCGGGCAGGAGGAGTGAAGTCTACACACACACTCACATCACACTGGCAGGAAGGAGTTAATAGCTTTTTCAGCATGTAGTTTTGAGCCTCATGACTCATCCTGTCTCCATGACAACCCAAGGGGAGAGGGGCCTCAATAGGAGTGAGTTTAGTGCAGAACACACAAAGTTTAGCAGAACGTCAGAGGCTGCAGGAGAGTGCAGATCTCCACAGAACAGCTCCCCGCTGAGGAGATGCCACGAGACCAGGGCTGATAACATCTGAGGAAGGGAATGGAGCTGAAGACTGGGGATCTTTGGAGAGTGTTGTGCCCGGTGGCGGTTGGTGTTTACGCTACCAGGCAAGAGAGAGACAGAGAGGCGGCGAGTTCCCAAGATGCTCCATGCCATGGGGACGGCACTAACGCACCGAATGAGAGGGAACCCCAGATCACCTCACCGAACCCCTTCCTCCTACTTGCCTGGGACCGACCAGAGACTACAAGCGGCGAGGACCAGCACCCGGGTGCGATGTGGAACGGACTTTAAAATAAAGAGAAACTGGAACCCGCACTCCGTGACTGGTGTGAGTAATGCCGCCGCCCTGCGCCCTCGGTGTCCCTGAGGATTGTTGCCCTGGGTCTCCTTAACCTCCCGGGGCTCCCCCGCTCCACCGGACTTTCCCTTTTATTGAAACCCACCGGGGTCACGGAAGCCAGGTTGGGCCACTCACAGCCTGACCCCGAATACCACCGGCCCGGTGACCGTGTGAGCCCTGCAAGCCCCGGCGCGGGGGTTTCATTAGCATGAGTCCAGCGTCATGCCAACAGTAAAGCATCCTGATGTAAGAGGGTGGTTGCAACCCCAGAGAGAGAGAAGATGCTCCCCTGAAGACATCACATAGTTGTGAAGCATTTACTGAATGTGTTGTATGGGGTTATTAATGTATTGTTACAATAATGTGTAGTTTTATGGAGCTACCACTTGATGTCACTCAAGAGTAGGACACTGACACTAGGAGCACGAATAGGTATGCAGTTACAGGATAAATCTGCCTGGTAACAGACAGTTGAGAATTTGAAATGAGCCTGTAAGGGAGTAGCTGGTGCATAGGTAAAAAGACTGTTTCTGTGGAAGCGTCAGTTAGGGCCCAGCCTGGATCGGAGTCAGGCCTCAGACCTGTGGAGCAGCAAAGTTGCTGGCTATGTGGAACTTATAACAAGGAAAGTGGAGTAAAAGTGTGGTGTGTTGTACAGATAGAGACGGTTGAAGTTAGTTAAGTTTGGGACACAAGACAGAGCAGGAGCAAGGGGATGAGAAAGAAACCAGGATGAAGGAAAGTGGGACACCTCTGATGATGGAG
Organism: Anomaloglossus baeobatrachus; assembly: GCF_048569485.1. Lineage (NCBI taxonomy): Eukaryota > Metazoa > Chordata > Amphibia > Anura > Aromobatidae > Anomaloglossus > Anomaloglossus baeobatrachus. The sequence goes on from NC_134353.1 coordinate 509,259,752, forward strand.
TATAGGAGACACAGGAGAGAGGGAGCTGCCAAGAGAGATATCATTTGGACCACACTACTGAGTCCCTGAGGCTGGCACAGGATCCTACAGCTGGAGGCCTGAGAAAGTCTGAGGAAAGATTGTGGCTTGCTTGGAAACAGTGCGGCAAATAGGGGTAAGCCTTATGGGCACCTTTTTGGGACTATTTTTAAATAGAGGGGACACCGGAGTAATTGCGCATTTCAATAGTACAAAATTTTATTACACATATATACTGACAATAATAAAACCATACATGAACATTAAAAAATGAAGTGTAACAGTGTTCAAAACACACATAGATGCGGAGGACAAAAATACAGGCTGAATCTCCGTTGCAGTAAAGTAATTGATGTAACAAACAGGAAGGGCCTACATACAGTAGGTCTATTCTTCCTGCTAATACAAAGCAACAGATATATACAAATCACCTAGATGATACAATTAAAGTGCTTAGTGCAAACAACAGGTTAATAATTGCTATGTTGCATATAGAGTGAATATAGTCACAGTATCTGGTAAAAAAAGGATATAGAGAAATACAATCACCATTTATATGAACCAGTGTAGGTTAATATTACATCTCCAGATTGAACATAGGGATAATTGCTGGGCAAATATGGATCCACACATGTAAGTCCACTGTCATTATTCGGATTTACATTGTATGATCGAAATTATAGCACATGTGGTCCAAATAACTCAGTCTAGCATAGCAAAATAATATTACCCATTGTGGATAGGTGAATCAGCTCAGTAAGACCTCCACCCCAATGTACATTTCGCAGAAAAACGCTTCCTCAGGGGGCTGCCAATAATCTATGCATCCACACCTTTTATACTGCTGTGATTTAATCACCTACAATTTATTTCATTCCTAAGGTCCACAAAAATGCCACCGAACCCCCGGGCAGACCTATTGTCTCTGGGGTGGAAGGACTGAATGATTTGGTGTGCAAATTTGTGGACTTTTACCTGAAGCCACTTGCTGAGGCCCTTCCTTCATACGTCCGGGACACCACTGACGTATTGAAGAGAATTAATGGCATATCCCTAGAGGATGACATGTACCTCGTGACTGCGTACATTGAATCTCTATACACTTGTATAGATCATTAACAGGGGTTGGAGGCGGTCCGCTTCTTTCTTGTGAACAGCAACTGGGATGGTCCCACATGTGAGTTAGTCCTGGCGCTGCTGGAGTTCATCCTCACTCATAATTTTTTTATGTTTAAAGAACAGTATTATCTTCAGCGGAGGGGCACCGCCATGGGGGCGCCTTGCGCGCCTTCGTTCACAAACCTCTTCCTTGGATTTTGGGAGAGGGGTTTGTGGGGGGACGAGGGCGCGCTGGCAGAAGATCATGTGCCCCTCTGGCTGAGATATATTGATGACATTTTATTTATTTGGCAAGGCAGTGAGGATGGACTCCGGCAGTTTATGGGACGACTCAATGTGAATGATTATAATATCAAGCTGACCTATGTGTGCAGCAGGGATGTGGTGGACTTCCTGGATATTAAGATTGAGGTCGACAGTAATGGTCAGTTGCAGACAGATCTCTTCAGGAAGCCCACAGCTGTTAACTCCCTGCTGCATGCTGGGTCCAGCCACCATCACTCAACTATTAAAGCCATCCCGGTTGGCCAGTTCATGAGGATGAAGCGGATCTGTTCCACTCCACAGAAATTTGAACATCAGACAGAGATACTTAAAAAGAGTTTCCAGTCACGAGGGTACAGCAATAGAGCCATAAAACAAGGCTATAACAGGGCTAAGAATTCTACTAGGGAAACCCTACTCCAGCCTTTGACACGAACTTCTAAGGACAGAGATTGTGTCAGGTTTATCATGACCTTTAATTCTCAAAGTGAGGAAATCAAGAGAATTTTGCAGCGCCACTGGTCAGTTCTCCAAACTGAATCAACTCTAAAGAACTACTTAATGGACTACCCCCAGATGTCCTATAAGAGAGACAAGAATCTGAAAGACTTGTTGGTTAGAAGCCACTATGTGACAACTACCAACACACTATTTGGCACAGGCCCACCAGTTAGGGAATTTTATCCCTGTGGTGGATGTAAGGCCAATATGAGTAGAACGAAAACGTTCAAGTCCTCTGGGGGAGATAAAGAATTTGAAATCCGACAGTATATGACCTGCTCTACTACGCAGGTGATATACTATGCGGTCTGCGGATGCAACCTGATTTATATCAGGTTGACATCTCATCAACTGCGTGTTCGGACGAGAGATCATGTCCGTGACATTTTAGCCGCAAAAACTGCCCTTAATGTAGATGATCTCAAAACAATCCCACGTCACTTCAGACTTAAACACACGGTTGTGACCCCTGTACTTCTAGGGTTATGGGTATAGAGCGAGTGTCAGTGGGAATTCGTGGTGGCGATATCCACAAAAAACTACTGCAGCAGGAATGTAAATGGATTACCCTGCTGCAGACTGAGTCACCTACAGGGTTAAATGAAACTAAGTCATTTGCATGCTTTCTATGAGTAGGTTTACTTAAGGTATTGTTAAAATGGATTATAAAAGGGGTGTCCAATTTTATCTTTGGATTCTGGCACAGCATGCTCGATACACACATATATATATGTGTGTATACTTATATATATATATATATATATATATATATATATATATATATATATATAGATATATATCTTTTTAAGTAGTTACAGCAGCTTTTTCTCCACTGTTCTCCTTGTGAGGGCCGGGGAGGACTGGCCTTCCCAGGAGGTGGATCCACTGGACGGAGCACCCCACCTGGAGGGCAGGGTACACAGTAGCTGGAGCACTAGCGTGGCAGGAACGGGAAGAACCAGGTCACCAGGGTCATGGAGTCCTATAGGACAGTACAGGAACAGGTGCAGGTATCAGGAAGCAAAGACAGGACCAGGTCACTAGGGTCACAGCGTACTTTAAGGCAGTAATACAGGAAACAGGAACAAAAGGACCTGAGCACCTAGCTAACAAGACAAAGCAAAGAAACACAAGCAATGATCAGGCCCCGCCCACATGGAAAGGCCAGTCTTATATACCCAGCACAGCCTCAGGTCATTTCCTGTTGCAGCAGTGCTGGGCCTATGAGACCAGGTGAGTGGGCGCGGCCCGGTCCTTTACAGAGGCATCAGTCAGAGTCAGACTCCTGAGACCTGGAACAGGACTCAGGGGAGCAAGAGCGGGAGCGGCAGGCATGACCGGTGGACGCATTGATTGGATTAGTGAGCAAGGAGCGGTGGTGCGATGGCAAGACTGGATCAGGTGAGCACGGAGCGGTGCAATGCAGGTGCGACCGGATCAGTGGGTACGGAGCGATGCTGGGACACTGGGAGCGTGACACTCCTACACTGCTTTTAATCATTTTTAATGTGTATAAATTATGTGTTTTTCTACAGTTACTTTTCCCTGTCACCTTGAGGAGAACTCTGTTTGTGAATCTGATCCCTATGGAATTCTGCTTGCCACCCGGAGACATCCTGATCTATATGAAAACAGTCACTATGATTGTGTGCAATTTTGGACATATAGTGCATTTTATTGTATATGCACATCTGTATACGTCGGTATTAATGTGATGATATGTAGAACATTGGATTATGTCCCCTCAAAAGGACATATTGAGTCCCAGGTGCATCCCTGTGCGCGTGTGCGCTGTTCTCCGCCTGCTCTCCTGGACGACGCTGCTGTCACAGGCGACGCATGTACGCATTGGCGTCACAGCCATTGATCACGCACGTGTGACGCCGACGAGCGGCGCTTCCAAGAGAGTGGTGGATGGCATTGCGCATGCGCCGGTGTGGGATCGCAGGTGGGACCTGACGCCGACGCATGTGCGCATTGGCGTCACAGCCATTGAGAAAGCACGTGCAGCGGCATCGCACATGCATCTGCGTGGGACCTGATTAAATCACAGCAGTATAAAAGGTGTGGGTGCATAGATTAATGGCAGCCCCCTGAGGAAGCGTTTTTCTGCGAAATGTACATTGGGATGGAGGTCTTACTGAGCTGATTCACCTATCCACAATGGGTAATATTATTTTGCTATGCTAGACTGAGTTATTTGGACCACATGTGCTATAATGTCGATCATACAATGTAAATCTGAATAATGACAGTGGACTTACATGTGTGGATCCATATTTGCCCAGCAATTATCCCTATGTTCAATCTGGAGATGTATTAACCTACACTGGTTCATATAAATGGTGATTGTATTTTTCTATATCCTTTTTTTTACCAGATACTGTGACTATATTCACTCTATAGGCAACATAGCAATTATTAACCTGTTGTTTGCATTAAGCACTTTAATTGTATCATCTAGGTGATTTGTATATATCTGTTGCTTTGTATTAGCAGGAAGAATAGACCTACTGTATGTAGGCCCTTCCTGTTTGTTACATCAATTACTTTACTGCAACGGAGATTCAGCCTGTATTTTTGTCCTCTGCATCTATGTGTGTTTTGAACACTGTTACACTTCATTTTTTAATGTTCATGTATGGTTTTATTATTGTCAGTATATATGTGTAATAAAATTTTGTACTATTGAAATGCACAATTACTCCGGTGTCCCCTCTATTTAAAAATATTGTAGTAGAGTTAGCATATTATTCTTCATAATGCAAATCTGGATATATGTATTAACTGACCTTTTTGGGACTGTGGTGTGGAGGAGTGTCCGAGGGCACTGTATCCAGAAGTTCATTTTGGTGGCGACCCTGAACTACCTGTATGAGGTCATGGTGACCGGTCTCAAAGCCTTTAACAATACACACATACCAGAGGTGACAAAGACAGAAGGATGGAGCTAATCTACAGCTGTAAGATTGACTTTAATAAAGAAAACCTGTTTAAGTTGCCTGGTTATCTTGGACGATTCCTTGTTGCTAAGGACGGTGCCGGTGATCAGGAGAGGACCAATGTGCTGGAGAAACCAGGTATTTCCCTGTGGGATGATCCCCAGCTCTCCATATTCCCCTTACTGCTTGCTCCATGTGCTCCCGTGTTTTCTGTGACGGCCGCGACTGGGGTGCGCTTGGTGCCCTCCGGGCACGGGACTACGACTACTGCTGAGGCGCCCCCTGCCCACCGTTACACTGACATCATGTGTTTAATTGCTTTTCATCCATGGAGAGAGCTCACTGACAATCTTTGAACTAACTTCTGAATGTCCTTTTTTTTTTCCAAACAATTTTTATTGATTTTACAAATTCTATACAATATCGTATCATAAGAAGTATGATTTTCAGGTTACATTGACATAAAATAAGTCAAAATTATAAAATTCGAACATAACATACATGAAACAAACCCTTGAGCCCCTGTGCCATTCTTTAATATTTCTAATGTTGTTGCCGTGCCTTGATCATGCCATACCATCTTATCTTTGTCCTTCACCTTAGTCCCCGCTAAGTAATCCTCAACTTTCCCAAGCTGCCCTGGATTTCATTCAGAAGGTACCACTCCGTATGCCTAAAAGGTGCCACTAAATGGTTTATTTCTTCCTGTTTGAAATAAACTTCAATAAAAGTTTTCCACCTCCTAAAAAACTTGGTAGTCTTATTGTCTTTGTCCCTTTCTGCTTCTAGTTTCTCCATCCTCAAAAGATTATGTAGTTCGCCAATGACTTCCCCTGTGGATGGAGCCTCCTCCTGTATCCAGTGCCTTAGGATGCACCTTTTAGCTATCATGGCTATGTCATGTATGATTGCAAATGTCTTTTTGTCCTGAGGATTCAGTCCCCCTCTAACTCCACCCTTAAAGAAGTGAAAAATCCACACCATTAACTCTGATTTGCAGGAAATTCTCCATGTTGTCTGGGCTAGTGCTCTGACTTGATTCCAGAACCTCTTTATCGTCCTGCATTCCCACAAGCCATGTAACATGTCTGTTTTTTCTTTGTGGCACTTAGGGCACCGTGCCTCTCTGCCCGGTATGTTGAAACCCAAAACTGCCCTGTGTAATATCCTAAATTGGGTGTCTCTCCAGCTCTCATTGGTGACTTGTTTCCGCATCTGAACCCATCCTTTCAGTATGACCTCCACCACTTCTTGCCCTTTCAGTTGTTTTTTCCATGCTAAAAGTGTACAACTATCTTCCCGGGATATTAACACACCTCTAAATGTTCGGTATATTCGAGAGACATTTAAATTTGTTGCATTGCCTTCCATAAGCTCGTCAATCATACTCTTGTTCAGTTCCCTTCCAATCTCACTCAGCCCTCTAATTATTCCATGTTTCAATTGTTCGTACTGAATAATGTGGAAGCCATTGAGGTTGTATTTATCAAGCACTTCCCGACCTGTCATCCACCTTCTCTCTTCCACATTCATAACATCTATCATTCTCCTAAAGCCCTTCTCTTTCCATTTGAGGAATAGTTTATTCTCTCTCCCCTGTGGGAAGTTTGGTGATGCCCAAGGATTTAGGTATTTTGATACCTTCCATGAAAGTCCCAATTTCCGTCTTACCAATCTCCAGGCCAACATGGTGTCTCGGAATATAACGGAGTTTCTTATGTGACCTTCAACCTTGGACAATGGGGAGTGAAGAATAGACGTCAGATCCCATGGTTCTACGTACTTGAGTTCCGTACCATAATCTGAGTGTCTACTCGTTCCTCTCAGCCAATCAATCACGTGTCTCATGATGCACACAACGTTATACCCTCTGACGTCCGGGAAATTTATCAATCCCTCCTCCACAGACTTCATCAGCGTACGTAGCTTTATTCTGGGTTTCCTTCCCCTCCAAATAAAATCTGCATACGCTGAGTTGAGTCTGTTGACATCCTTTAGTGTTAACAATAATGGAATCGTTTGGAAGGGGTACAGCAGCCTAGGGAAGCTCATCATTTTTATGAGGTGACATCTTGCCAATAATGGCAGAAGTAGTCCCTTCCAGCCCTTTAATTGATTTATGATTTTTCTGATCAGTGGACCATAGTTCATTTTATAAATTGATTGCACTGTCCTTCCTACATGCACTCCCAGGTATTTGACTGATGATTGTGCTACCGGAATTCCATTCACATGCCCCTCACTTAAGATATCCCCAGCTGGCCCTTGATCCCCGCTCAGGAATAGCAGCTCACATTTCTTTTTATTTAATTTAAAACCTGAAAAGGCGCCAAATTTTTCTATCATGCTAAGTGTCCGGGGCAAGTCCGCACCAGGGTCCTCCATAAATAGAATCACGTCATCAGCAAAAAGCGCTATCTTCATTTCTGCTCCCCTTATGTTGATCCCTTTAAAACTATTATGACCCTGCAGCACTCTTGATAGGGGTTCAATTGCCAGGTTAAATAATAGGGGGGATAGCGGGCATCCCTGTCTCGTCCCTTTCATCAGGGGGAACACGTCGGACAAAAAACCCGGGGTGTGGATCCTTGCTCCTGAGTTGGCATATAGGCTGTTAATATAGAGTCTCATCTTACCCAAGATCCCTGCGGCCTCCATCACCTTGTCTAACCAGCTAAAGTTAACATTGTCGAACGCTTTCTCAGCGTCGAGTGTGACTAATTCAGGACTTGCCCTCCCCTTCATGCGCCCCAATCTAACTGTGTCAACCACTAAAATCGTCTTCCTAATGTTGGTCACCGCATTTCTCCCTTTTATAAACCCTACCTGATGTTCTGAAATTAACCTAGGTAAGACCGTGGCCAATCTATCAGCCATGATTTTAGACATTATTTTTAAGTCCTGGTTGATGAGCGAGATGGGCCGATAGCTCGAAGGGTCGTCCAGGTCCTTGGTTCCCTTAGGTATTAATTTAATGTATGCTATATTGGCATTTTTAGGGATTTCTGTTCCCCCCAGAATAGCATTAAAGACTGAAGTTAGGTCCGGTGAGATCAGATCCTTGAGGGCTTTATAGAATTCGCTGTTGAAACCATCCGGCCCTGGAGCCTTATTAGTACTAAGTTCCCAAATTGTTTTTGAAACCTCCTCCTCTGTAATATCTGCGTTTAAGGCTTCCAGTTCCTTCTCCGTTAAGCTGGGTAGTTGGGCTTGTCTTAGCCACTCCGCCTCATCAGTCATGTCGTTATGTCCTGGCCCGTACAACTTTCTGTAATATTCTCCCAGCACCTTATTAATTTCCTTGGGATCCGATGTCACCCCTCCACCCTTTGTTTTCATTTTAGAGATTACCGTCATCTTTCTGTTGCCCCTTGCTAAATTTGCCAGCATCCTCCCCGCCTTATTCCCAAATCTATGAAGATAAGCCTCTTTATGTGACCAAAGTAATTGTTCCTTTTTTTTGCCCACTCGTCAAAGTCTCTCTTGGCCGCCAACCACCTATCTTTTGCCGTGGTAGATCTGACTGCCAGATAATTAGTATACGCTAGTCGCACTGCCTCACTGTGAAAGTTGTATTTCACGTTCGTCTTTCGTTTGACCATGGCCGCATACCCCACCAGACGCCTTCTCAGGACCGCTTTCGCCGTTTCCCAGAATAATACTGGGGTTGCCCTATGCTCCTTATTATTTTCTGAGAACTCTTCCCACCATTCCCTTATTATCTTGTGAAAATTGTCCTGTCTGAGGAGAAACGACGGGAATCTCCATATAATGTCTGATCCTCTCTTGAATTTCTCTCTAAGGCCCACTCTCACCGGACTGTGGTCTGAGATCACCATGCTCTCGATCATGCAGTTTTGCACACCGTTTGCCAGTTCCAAAGACAACCAAATCTGATCTATACGAGACCAACTGTTATGTGGATGAGAGAAGTGTGTATACTCTCTGTCATGTGGGTGAGTTAGTCTCCAAATGTCTTTTAGTCCTACATCCTCCAATGAAACCTCTCTGTGGGCTGAGCCCTTGTCCCCGTGTCCCATCTCACCCTCTCCCTTGCTTCTGTCCTCCGCTGAGTCTGGCACTGCATTGAAGTCCCCCGCCACTATGATGTTAGGTTCCTTGTCTGAGAGAATTATGGTTTTTATGGTGTCATGGAACTGATTCTGTTTCGAGTTTGGACCATAAACATTATATATACTGAGTGTTCCCGCTGGACTGGTAATTGTTAAATGCTGCCATCTTCCTTGATCATCCTCTTCCTGAGCCACCACTTCATGGCTAAGCTGTTTGTTTATCAAAATCATTGTGCCCGCCTTCCTTCCCTGTGCCGCTGCCCCATATACTGAACCCACCCAGTATTTTTTCATGCGGAAAAAATCTTCCCTGCCTAAGTGGGTTTCTTGTAATAGAGCAATATCAGTTTTTAGTCTTTTCAAGTGTCTTAGTATCATTGCTCGCTTGTTAGGTGATCTTAGGCCCTTAACATTCCACGTTGTTAGTTGCACCATGTTTTTCTAAATGGTTTGCTCTTGTCGATACTGCCCTTCAAGACCTCGACTGTAAGAGAGACACGACTGTCAACAATGCCCTCACAAGTGGTTCCTCCAGAATGACATTTCTTTTCCCCAACTCGTAAATAAACCCCTATACAACATATGAAAAATATAAATCCTATAACGACAGAACAGGTTTTCCCTTTAAAGGAACTTTCGGCTCTTTTTGCCATGTTAGTGACTTCCCTTCTTCCTGGCCAAAATATGAGTCTCCCTAATCACCCCCCTGATAAACAAATTCTATGTTTATTCCCCCGAGTAAATCACAACAACCTTAAGTATTATGCAAGGATTAAAACAATATGTCGTATATAGTAGAACCTTAGCGAGAGTTCATCTGCTGGATTAGTCCTGGTTTTGTGGGACCTTCCTTTCAACCCGTTCGGATCCGCTATATTTAGATCTGAAAAACAATCCAGAGAGAGAGAAGCAGAGCAGAGCAGAGAAAAGAGAGAAGAAGAAGAGAGAGAAGAGTAAAAAGAGATTTGGAGAGGAAGAAAAGAGAGAAGAAGAAGAGGAGAGCAGAAGAAGAGAGAGAGCAGAAGAAGAAGAGAGGAGAAGAAGAAGAAAAGAAGGCAGAAGAAGAAGAGAGAGGAGAAAAAGAAGGAGAGAGAGAAGAAGAAAAAGAGATAGGAGAAGAAGAAGAGGAGAGAAGAGAAGAAAAAGAGAGAGGAGAAGAAGAAGAGAGGGAAGAAGAAGAAGAGAGAGGAGAAGAAGAAGAGAGAAGAGAAGAAAAAGAGAGAGGAGAAGAAGAAGAGAGAGAAGAAGATGAAGAGAGAGGAGAGGAAAAAGAGAGAGGAGGAGGAGAAGGAGGGGGAGGAGAAGAAGCAGAAGGAGAAAGAGAAGCAGAAGGAGAAGAAGAAAGAAGAAGAAGAAGAAGGAGAAGAATAAGAAAAAGAAGAAGGAGAAGAGGAAGGAGAAGAAAGAGAGGAAGTAGAAGAAGAATCTCTCATCCTCTCCTTTCCCCCGCCACCGAAGGTAGGAAAAACGATTGGTTCTCTCTCCGTCCCCCTCACACCGGCCCTCCCCTCTCGGCCCGCTCTCCCTCTTTGGTCAAGGGGAACAGATAAGAACCAGTAAAAGTCAGTTCAAGAGTCATCACGTGTCTTGGTGGCTCTCAAGAATACTGCTCCCTGAAGCCCGGTCTGGGGCTGGGTTGCTGAGCTGGACTCCGATTCCCCTCTCCGTTGGTCTCAGGTTGTGTTTGCCTGCTGTGTTGTCCACCCTCTCTTCCTGGACCTGTAGGGGAGCCTTTTCTGTAATTTCCTCCTTCATTAGATCTCCTCTCCTGAGCCTCTATCCGGCTTCTGTCGTGTTCTGACATAAGGATGTTTTCCGCTTCCTTGTGGTCTTTATAATATGAGAATGATCCATTGGAGTTCCTAACCTTTAGTATGGATGGATAAAGTAGTTGGCATTTTACTCTTTTGCTGTACAGAAATGTGCACAGTTTGCTGAAGTCCTTCCTCCGCTTTGATACATCAACCGAATAGTCCCCAAAGATCAGCAGTCGATTTCCTTGGTATTGTAGGGGCCGTTTACGTTCTCTAAAAGCCTTCAATATTTCTTCTTTGTGCTTGTAGTCGAGGTACTTGACTATCACCTGTCTGGCTCTTGGCGGGGATTTACTGCATGGGCTTTGTCCTTCTCCTTTGTTCATCTCTTGTTGCCTCAATGGTCCCACTCTGTGGGCCCTTTCCACTCTAAATTTCGCTTTTATACCCAACGCCTGTGGTAGTTCCACCTCACAAATACTGTCTAGCTGTCCCAGTGATACCGATTCTGGCAGCCCCACAATACGAAGATTGTTTCGTCTCGACCTGTTTTCTAGATCCTCTGCCTTGTCTTTCAGGTATTCATTAGATTTTATTAAAGTTGCTATTTGTTCTTGCATGGTCGAGATTGCCTCCTCAGAATAAGAGATTCTCTGCTCTGTTTCTGTCAGTCTATTTGAGTGATCAGTCAATTGCTTCTGCATGGCGGCTAGTGAAGTTTGTATGGCTGCCTCTATGGCTATTTTTATTTCCTTAGACAGATGAGATGTCACTTCTATTGCCAATTTTTTATAATCCACATGGATCTCTTGTACTTGCTTATTTTGGCCAGCAGGTGGTGCTGTTTTCTTAGACCTTCTTGTTTGTGTGGAGCCTCTGCCTCCCTCTGCCGTCTTATAGGGCTGAGGTGGCAGTGGGTCTTGCTGCTTTTTGCTTCCTTTACCAGGAATGGCAGAGGATGAACTCCTCCTGTAGTGAGGTTGTCCCCATTTGCCTCCTCTCTCCCTCCTTTGCTGGCATGCATCTTCCTCCGGCCCTCCTGATCCTTCACTGCCCCCCTCCATATCGCCGGCCTCCTCCTCTCTCAGCTCTCCCTCCATATCTCCCTCATCCTCCCACTGTGAGCTGCCCTCCTCTGACCCCTGCATCCACCTCTCTCCCGCTCCGGATTCCTCTGCCTCCTCAGCCGTGTCCTCCGTTACTTTGCCGCTCCGGCATGAATCCATCTTGTCTCTCCCCTGCACCTCTGGCTCCGCCCCCGACAGGCTCGCTGGCGCCATGTTCATTACTTCCACTCCTTTCCCAGCCGCAGCATCGCCGCTCCTCCCGGGTCCCTCACCGCAGCCAGCGCTTCTCAGCAGGTAACGGTCCATCGCTGCTGACCTCTGCTTTCCTGCTGTGTGACTTTCGTCTTGTTCCCGGATGCGGGGGGGCTTCTTTCAGACTGTTTTTTCCAGGGGGTGGCGGGAGCTTCTCCCTCAAGCCTCCACCTCAGCCAGGACCGGATCCGGAAGCTGAATGTCCTTTTTAAAATGTGGAACCCAAAACCGGATCCCATATTCTAGATGTGGCCTTACAACTGATTTATAGAAGGGTAACAATATGTTGGGATCATTGGATCTCATAATACTTTTTATACACCCTAAAATCTCATTTGCTTCTGCCTGACATTGAGTGCTGCTGCTCAGCATTCTTGTAACCAGAATAAACAAGTCTTTCTCCTGTTCCCAAGTTTACTTCCATTTGATGTATAAGCAGTTATAGGATTACTCCATCCTAGGTGCATTGCTTTACATTTTTCAACATTAAATCTCATTTGCCAAGTGTCTGCCCATTCTGTCATCTTATCCAGATCGTTTTGTAATATTGTACTATCAAAGTCCATTTTTAATATCCTACATAGTTTGGTGTCATCAGCAAAGACTGACACTTTACTATCAATCCCATCCACAAGGTCATTAATAAAAGGGATTAAAAAGAATCGGTCCTAGCACAGATCCCTGCGGCACCCCACTGCTGACTATAGCCCATTTAGAGAATGTACTATTTATGACTACTCTTTGTTTTCCTATCTTTTAGCCAATTCCTTACCCAGTTGCATATAGTTTCCCCTAGTCCCTGCTTCTGGAGCTTCAGTATAAGGATATTATGTGGTACAGTATCAAATGCCTTTGCAAAGTCCAAATAAATCACATCAGCTGCATTACCAATATCCAGGTTTGCACTTACCCCCTCATAGAACCCCAACAGGTTGGTTAGACACGACTTATTTTTCATGAATACATGCTGTCAGTCAGTTATTATATTATTTTCTGCAATATAGTTTTGCATGTCATCCCTTAAAATGCCCTCAAAAACTTTGCACACGACTGATGTCAGGCTTACTGGACGGTAGTTACCTGGATCTACCCTTAGCTTTTTTAAATATCGGTATCACAGCAGCAATTTTCCAATTCTGAGGCACCAAACCTGTTACAAGAGAAAATCCTATATTAGACCAATTAGTAAGTGAGTGGCTCCACTCATAAATGACAAAAACCTACAGAACATACTGTATAACATGAGTGTATAAGCCATTTGATTACAAATATTTATCTTTATTCAAAGAAATCATTAAAAAGACATACATATAAAAACAAGGTCACTAGCAGGTCGCTTCAGGTTATAAAAAAAAGTTTTTTTTAAATTTAACATAGAAAGGTATGAAAAAGTATCCAAAAATGGTAAAGGATGTACATAGATTTACTCCAGATGGTATAAGGCCTGAAAACAGGGGCTGAAGAAAAATCCTCGTGTGTAAGAAGATGAAAAGATATGGACCCGATTATAATGGGCTGCTCAAGATCAAACAAGTAAAATTATCCCTATATAGGTTAAAAGAAAGAGAGAATGAGCTTGCAAATGACCAACCTGGCAACCTCCTAAGATAGAAAAAAGCTAGATATTAAGTCGCAGTGATAGAATAGACAAAATTATGAATGGAACAAAAACAAACTGCACCAAAAGGAGCTGGTATAATAAACAACACATTCAAAAATAAGTACAATAAGCCACAGATCTCTGCAGTAATGTGGAGGAAATATATGCCAATGGGCAGAGCACCCCGCAAAGGGTTTAGATATAAACAGAAGGTCCCATCAATTCCACATAAAGGTACAATGCATCAAAGGAAAAACAACGTACAAAATTTACAAGAATAATGTATACCAGAGCTAAATTAACTCAAGGGAGCCATGGAGGGTAGAAAGGAACACACAGGGAAAACACAGCCAAAAAGGACAACCTGAAGGTAAAAGAAGGTACCCCTACGCGCGTTTCGCATTTGCTTCTTCCAGGTGGTGTCTTAGTAGCGTATACCCAGGGTTTTTAAACCCCTACTCACCCACCATTTTCGGATACTTTTTCCTACCTTTGTATGTTAAATTTAAAAAAAACTTTTTTTTGATAACCTGAAGCGAGCAGTTAGTGACCTTGTTTTTATATGTATGTCTTTTTAATGATTTGTTTGAATAAAGATAAATATTTTTAATCAAATGGCTTATACACTCATGTGTTCTGTAGGTTTTTGTCATTTATGAGTGGAGCCACTCACTTACTAATTGGTCTAATATAGGATTTTCATGATTTTTTCTGTGTTTACAGATTGACCTAAATATGGATATTAAATCCTGTGACAAGACATGGTTGTCCAATATTGATTCGCTATTTAATGACGAGGTCACTACCAGCGATTTCACAGGAACTGGACATTCCTCTGAGATTAAAAATACTCTCAAATACCTTCTCAAGAAGTGGCTTATGATATGGTGGGGTAAGGCCATCTTAGAAAAATACTTAAGCAAAAATCTGATACCCAGGGGCCTCAGGGTCAGAATCTTACCCTCGTTTCCTGTGGAGGACTTAGATTTCAGAACAAAATGGGAACAAGTTTGTGATACTTGCTCTAAAGACCTCATTCGACTCTTAATTGAGATCAACCAAAAAAGTTTACTGTCTGTTGAGAACGAGATTGAAATCAATCAAACCAAACTTAATGAGATTTTATCTACATTAAGTATGGAATCTTTCAAATTAGAGATTGCTAAACAATTTTTGAATAGGGAAAAAGAAGTACAGGAAGAAAAGGTTAAAAAGTTTCAAAGAGACCTTCAAGATTATCAAACCAAGAGAGTATATAGATGACAGATGACAACGCATAAGAAAGGATCTTCCAGACGGCCTATGGCTTCCACCTCCATCTCTTCCACTGAAGTAGACTCAGAACCGTATAATTTAAGGAGCAATATCAACAATAGGGTTGGTAAACGAAAATATAACATCAAGAATGTCAGATATAACAAAAAAAAACCCAATACCTCGGGCACACCTAAACTAAAGGTAATTAATTTATCTAATGTATCCCTTACTGAGGATCAGGTTGACGTTTTGAGTTTGAGTTTGAGTTTTTCTCCTGCCTCTTCTTTTGATCCTTTTCTAGCAATAAAACACTTACATCTTTTCGCCCGTAAACTTGTTCTGAAGAAAATCCATGAGAAATCTGACTGCAGGTCTGGTGAAGCATTGCAAGCAATAGAAATCCTCAATGAGCTTGGTGGAGAACAAGATGCTCCAGCTGAACAACGTAGGTTTCTGGTTCCTAAACCCCAAATATTTCCCCCTCTTACCATGTACCCAGACATTGACGTCTTTGTACGTCTTGTTACTGAAGAATTCAGCAAGATTTCAACTAGGGTACAGAATAATAATTTGTCATCGGCTCAGAGAAAAGCGTTACAAGATCTTAAAAAGCTTCAAGACGTAGTCATCAAACCTGCTGATAAAGGGGGAAATATTGTGGTATGGCCCTTAGCAGTGTACGAAAAGGAGGCATTCAGACAGCTGAATGACAGTACTTGCTATAAAAAACTTACGTTTAACCCTACATCTTCCTATCATACACAGCTCTCTTCAATTTTGGAGGAAGCTTTTGAAGGAGTCATCATCAACATGGACACCAAGGAGGGCCTCATTCCGAAATTTCCCAGGACCGCCTGCTTATATCTGCTACCAAAAGTGCATAAGGATGTGACGTCACCCCCTGGTCGTCCCATCGTATTCGGGAATGAGAGCCTATGTGAAACTATAGGTAAATATATTGACTTTCATCTCAAACCTATCGTTGAAAATCTTCCATCTATTCTTAAGGACACCAACGATTTCCTTAAAAAAATTGAAAATATTCAAATGGACACAGACATGTCCTTGGTAACTTGTGATATTGAATCACTGTATACATCCGTACGACATCAGGATGGAATAAGAGCGGTGGAGACGTTTCTCAATATGACTATGATGGATCAGGGAGAGATTCATTTTCTTCTCTCCCTAACTGACTTTGCCCTCACACATAATTATTTTTTGTTCAAGGGCGCCCTCTACCTGCAGCTCCAGGGTGCTGCAATGGGAGCGGCCTTTGTGCCCTCCTATGCAAATCTGTTCCTGGGGCTGTGGGAAAGGGGTGTCTTCTTTTCTTCTGAGTATGCTGGGTATATTGAGCAAATCCTGTTATGGACAGGTTACATCGATGATGTTTTTATGATTTGGCAGGGTTCGGAAGAAGATTTCACATCGTTTCTGCACCAACTTAACCTGAATACCATGAACATCAAGGTAACCTACAGTTACAATCAATCCAATATTGAATTTCTAGATGTGCTCATTTCTAAGGATATGAATGGATTCCTGCAGACTGAAGTCTACAGGAAACCCACCTCCGTGAATGCATTTTTACATGCTACCTCCTCACACCCCTCTCCTCTCATCTCTGGTATTCCTACAGGACAATTCCTGAGAACCCGTCGCATTTGTTCTTTGGATGATACATTCTACAAACAAGCAGAAGATTTAAAAGATCGCTTTAGAGATCGAGGCTACTCTGGAAGAAGCATTAAAAAAAAAGGTTTTTTGAAAGCCAAGACCACTAGGAGGG
Source organism: Anomaloglossus baeobatrachus (assembly GCF_048569485.1). Classification (NCBI taxonomy): domain Eukaryota; kingdom Metazoa; phylum Chordata; class Amphibia; order Anura; family Aromobatidae; genus Anomaloglossus; species Anomaloglossus baeobatrachus. The sequence continues at coordinate 509,276,391 of NC_134353.1, forward strand.
AGACACTACTATACTCACGGAGGCAGCCTGGAAATGAACAATAGGTAAGATTCATTGCCACCTATAATAACAGATGGCAGGAGGTAAAAACAGTGCTTGAAAAATTTTGGCCAATTCTTCGGGCTGATTCCATTTTATCCAAATGTATTCCACCAAAACCCGCTATTACCTATAGAAGATCTCCCAACTTGAAGGATCTTCTTATCCATAGTTGTTATGATGGACCTGAAAAAAATTTATTTGGAACAACAGGCCCCAAGTGGTGTTTCTATCCAAGTCGCAGCTGTATCGCATGTCTGAATATCATCAGAGCTACCAATTTTAAATCCAGTGATGGCACTCGTGATTTTCTGTTCACCCAACATATAACCTGCAATAACACACATGTGGTTTACTATGTAATGTGTCCGTACAACTTGGTTTATGTTGGTCTAACTTCGAGACAACTCAAAACACGTATTAGGGAACACATATGCGACATTGGGAATCCATCAGCAATCCAAGATACCTCCATCTTGAAACCGATACCAAGACACTTTAAGTCCAAACATGGCTGTGATGGTAGCAGCCTGCGGGCTTTTGGAATTGATCGAGTAATCTTGGACAAGAGAGGATGGAATTTCAAAAAACGGCTAGCTCAATTAGAAACCCGTTGGATCTCAAAGATTGGCTGTGTCTGTCCACAGGGTCTTAATGATGTGATCAGTTTTGTCCCGCTCCTGTAGTTTTTTTTAGTGTTATTTTAGGGTATAAACTTTGGTATATAATATTCTTTTAACTATTTTAACAATGAAAAAAAATTCTGATCTTCATTTTTTGTTTTTCTCTTCTTTTAGCTTTTTTCTTCTGGTGGCATTCCTATCAAGTGGATCCTGTACTACCCAGCGCTTATGCACTTGTCACTTTTATGCACTTTATTTATTCCCTATGGTATATGTTTACATAAATTGTAAGCTTTCGAGCAGGGCCTTCATTCCTACTGTAGCTGTTGAATTATGTACTATTTTGTTTTTTTCTATACAACCCCCCACCAGATTGTAAAGTGCTGCTGAATATGTTGGCGCTATATAAATAAACTTTATTATTATTATGATTATTATTATTATATTTATTACATCATATTTGCATTTTAATATTTTTTTGCACTGTTATGTTTTTATTTTTTCTCTCTTTCTTTAGCTTATTTTCAGTATATATCTATGTGATTTTTATTTATATATATACACACACACATGCATCCCTCTTTCCTGTTTATTTTTGTTTTTTTAATTCACTTTATTCAAATATGTGTTTTTCCTATTTTTTCCATTTTTTTCTTTTCCCCCTTTTTATAATTTTTTTACTATCTTTAATGTTATCAGTAGGCATGTCATATCTATCAACACTATGTGATCGATTTTATTCTGGCTCACTATTAGTTATCATCCTTCTTGTCATCATTATTCATTTTCATTTCCATTTATTTTTTATTTTTCATCATTTTTTATTTTTATTTCTATATTTTGTTTTTCTTTTTATTATTTTTTCATCCACTTTTTATTTTCATTTACCTCTTATTTTTTCTCTGTATTTTCTGTATTGGCATATATCACTCCCCCTTATTCCATTATTTATTATTTTTTATCCATATCTGTATATTCATAAAATGGTGTCACATATCCATATATTTTTGAAATTATATATTCTATATATATATTTATATTTTTATATTGCATATATTGTATTTTTTTATTGTTCCTTTCACACTTCTGGCACTGTATTATGTTCATGCTATTTGGACATCGTCCTTCACACTATCAGCTTACTCACTGTTTACTTCTTATTTAATGGATTCCACGTCCTTATGCCATCTCTCACCGCCTTGATGTGCGCTCCCTCGTCCCACCCACTTTCCCGTCGTCTTGTTTACGCGTCGTTCCACCTTGCTGCTCCCCTCCCATGCGATGACGCGTCTGACATGGGCGGACCGCGGTGACGTCAGACGCTGGAAGTGATGCCGGAGGTAGGAGCGCCGACAGTAACATGGCGATTGGTGAGTAGGGGTTTAAAAACCCTGGGTATACGCTACTAAGACACCACATGGAAGAAGCAAATGCGAAACGCGCGTAGGGGTACCTTCTTTTACCTTCAGGTTGTCCTTTTTGGCTGTGTTTTCCCTGTGTGTTCCTATCTGCCCTTTATGTGGAATTAATGGGACCTTCTGTTTATATCTAAACCCTTTGCTGGGTGCTCTGCCCATTGGCATATATTTCCTCCACATTACTACAGAGATCTGTGGCTTATTGTACTTATTTTTGAATGAGTTCTTTATTATACTAACTCCTTTTGGTGCAGTTTGTTTGTTTTTGTTCCATTCATAATTTTGTCTGTTCTATCACTGCCACTTAATATCTAGATTTTTTCTATCTTAAGAGGTTGCCATGTTGGTCATTTGCAAGCTCATTCTCTCTTTCTTTTAACCTATATAGGGATAATTTTACTTGTTTGCTCTTAAGCTGCGCATTATAATCAGGTCCATATCTTTTCATCTTCTTACACACGAGGATTTTTCTTCAGCCCCTGTTTTCAGGCCTTATACCATCTGGAGTAAATCTATGTACATCCTTTACCATTTTTGGATACCTTTTCATACCTTTGCATGTTAAATTTAAAAAAAACTTTTTTTGATAGCCTGAAGCGACCTGCTAGTGACCTTGTTTTTATATGTATGTCTTTTTAATGATTTGTTTGAATAAAGATAAATATTTTTAATCAAATGGCTTATACACAAATATGTTCTGTAGGTTTCTGTTACAAGAGAGTCTAAGAAGATGAGATACAGTGGTCAGTCGATTACTGAGCTCAATTCTCTCAATATTTGTGGATGAATGCCATCTAGTCCGGGGGATTTGTCAATGTTTAATTTAGCATAAAGACTTCATATCTACATACATAATTGCCAGTTGTGGATGTAACCGTATTCCACAATGCACTGTGGCACTGTCAGTTGCGCAGCCGCAGTTCGCGCTCACATCATAGCCATGGTAACCAGGGACAACACTGCAGGCGGAACTCAGATTGTGGGCTGAGTAAGCACAATTCAGAGACCGTGCACAGGAGTGAAAGAGGTCAAATGACGCAACACATACAATACACAAATGCAGAGGGATGACATACAACAGATATATTGGAAAGCGCAAACAGTGTGACATATGTCCACTGCTCCTGTCAGCACCACTAAGCATAGACAGATTTTCATTTCACCGCACTCCCGATGCGATAGAGATAACTATTTCTAGTTTAAGGATAAAAATGAGTTTTGATTAAATAGAAAGGTTGATTCGCTCACAATGTTTAATTTAATCAGACGCAGGCGTACTTCTATTTGTGTTAGATTAATTATATCTGATGGTGAACTTTTCATTTTTGACTTGTTGAATGATTCCTGGAACAGTCAGTTCCTTGGGAAACACGGATGAGAAGGGCCTGTTTAATATCTCAGTCTTTTGTGTATCCTCTGTAATTACCTTGTTATTTTAATTTAAGGGGCTGATACCATCCTTTGTTTTCCTTTTGGCATTAATGTATTTATAAAAAAATGTGGGGATTTATTTATTGTCCTTGGTGATTTTTGTTTTTTGTTTCAGTAGCTAATTTTTGCTTGCGTGATTTCTTTTTTTGCATTTCCTATTGATATCTTTATACTTCTGAAATGCTATGTCTGTATTCTCAGCCTTTAAGATTTTAAACACCCTTTGTTTTTGTTTTATTATACTTTGTACTGTCTTATTTATCCATAGTGGTTTCTTTTTATTCCTGGACATTTTATTACCAGAGGGTATACGTTTTTTTACAGGATTCTAGTATTATTATAGCGCCATTTATTCCATGGTGCTTTACAAGTGAAAGAGGGTATACGTACAACAATCATTAACAGTACAAAACAGACTGGCATAGGAGGAGAGAGGACCCTGCCCGCGAGGATTCACAGTCTACAGGGAATGGGTGATGGTACAATAGGTGAGGACAGAGCTGGTTGCGCAGTGGTGTACTGGACTGATGGTTATTGTAGGTTGTAGGTGTGTTGGAAGAGATGGGTCTTGATGTTCCTCTTGAAGATTTCCACGGTAGGGGAGAGTCTGATATGCTGAGGTAGAGTACCGTATTTTTCGGACTATATGACGCACCTGACCATAAGACGCACCCTGGTTTTAGAGGAGGAAAATAGGAAAATAAAATTTTAACCAAAAAATATGGTCATGACACACTGTTATGGGGCGAGGATCTGCTGCTGGTACTGTTATGGGGGTAATGTCCCCAAATTCTCTACTAAGGTACCCCATTCTGATAAGGATCCTCCTGCCTTGTATATGATCCTGCTCATATACCCCCCATCCTGCTAATAATATACCCCCCATCCATCCTGCTCATGATATACCCCCATCCATCCTGCTCATGATATGCCCCCATCCATCCTGCTCATGATATGCCCCCATCCATCCTGCTCATGATATGCCCCCATCCATCCTGCTCATGAAATGCCCCCATCCATCCTGCTCATGAAATGCCCCCATCCATCCTGCTCATGAAATGCCCCCATCCATCCTGCTCATGAAATGCCCCCATCCATCCTGCTCAAGATATGCCCCCATCCATCCTGCTCATGATATGCCCCCATCCATCCTGCTCATGATATGCCCCCATCCATCCTGCTCATGAAATGCCCCCATCCATCCTGCTCATGAAATGCCCCCATCCATCCTGCTTATGAAATGCCCCCATCCATCCTGCTCATGATATGCCCCCATCCATCCTGCTCATGAAATGCCCCCATCCATCCTGCTCATGATATGCCCCCATCCATCCTGCTCATGAAATGCCCCCATCCATCCTGCTCATGATATGCCCCCATCCATCCTGCTCATGAAATGCCCCGACCCATCCTGCTCATGAAATGCCCCCATCCATCCTGCTCATGAAATGCCCCCATCCATCCTGCTCATGAAATGCCCCCATCCATCCTGCTCATGATATGCCCCCATCCATCCTGCTCATGAAATGCCCCCATCCATCCTGCTCATGATATGCCCCCATCCATCCTGCTCATGAAATGCCCCCATCCATCCTGCTCATGAAATGCCCCCATCCATCCTACTCATGAAATGCCCCCATCCTGGTAAATGGCGTGTATCCTGTGGCACAGGAAAAAAAAATAAACGTTTATACTTACCCTTCCTCACTCCCTGAAGCACCGATCTCTGTCTCAGCTGCAGCGCCGCTGTGTGGAGCCGTCACCGGTGTCTGCAGCATCGCGTCTTTCTGTCTGTGCCGGCGGTAAGCTGATCGATTCTGGTGGATACTAGTGGCGCCCACAGCGATGACGTCATCGCGGTGCGCGCCGCTAGTGTCCAGATCACCTGACCGCCGGCACAGACAGGAAGACGCGATGCTGCAGGGGGGCGGCTCCACACACGGTGACGGGTGAGTACACTGATTCACTGCACCCCGCGCTGATAATGATGCATGGGGGCAGTGAATACAGCCGCACATGATCACTCCAGGCTGTAGTTGCCAGGGGTGATCACGGCCGGCTGCTAATTATGCACGCACCTCCCCCCGCCCATCACCCCGCCCACCTGTCAGCGCCGGTTTCGCTGAGAGATGATGGGCGGGAGGATGGGCGTGCATATGTAATGAGCGGGCCCACGTGGTCACGGCAGGCTGTTACAGCCTGCTCGTGCCGCCGATGACCCGCGGCACCCTCATTCCCGCAGCCTTATAGTCAGACCATAAGACGCACCCCCCACTTTCCCCGAACATTTGGGGGGAAAAAAGTGCGTCTTATGGTCCGAAAAATACGGTATATCCTTAAACGTACCCCATTTATGTTCGGTATCCTCAGTTACCATAACATTGTCCCAATCTACACAATTAAGCTTTTCCCTTAATTTGTTGAAATCAGCTTTCCTAACATTCCAGGTTTTAGCATTTCCCCTTTTAAAAGATCTATGGAATATTACTTTGAAGCTTACCATATTATGATCGCTGGTGCCCAAGTGCTCCCAGACCTGTAGATCGGAAATTGTATCTGGTCTTTTTGACAGGACCAGATCTAGCAAATTATCTCCCCTGGTCGGTTCACCTACCATCTGAGAGAGGAAATTGTCTTGAATTGTAGATAAGAACTTATAACTTTTTTTGAAGATTCTATGTCCCACTGAATATCTGGATAGTTGAAATCCCCCATATTAAGGACCCAATTATTATTTACTGCCTTTTAAATTTGTTGCAGCATTTGTTTCAGCATTTCACCCTCTACCTGTTCAGGTACTATATGTTAGGAGGCTTATAACAAACTCAAATTAGCAGCTTTCCATTATTTCCCTTCCCATGTACATTTACCCATACTGACTTTACATTGTCACAACTCCCCCCTACGCGGTCATTGAGCACAGGTCTTAGGTTAGATTTGATAAATATACACACCCCACCACCTTTTTTTGTCTTTCCTGTCCTTTCTGAATGTGGTGTAACCCTCTACATTTGTCATCCAGTCAAGGCTCTCATCCAGCCAGGTTTCCGTAATGCCCACCACATGATAATCCATGGTTGACATAAGGGTCTCAATTCATTCATTTTGTTTGCAAGACTTCTTGCATTTGCCAGTAGACATTTAATACTATTAACACATTCCTTATGTGACGCCCTGACAAAATCAGGTTGTCACAGAACACTGCATCCATCTTCCAGATGCAGGATTCCCTCCTCCTTGGCATTCCAAAACAACCCCACACAGAGGTACATACACCAGCCACAAAGCCTAGTCACCCCCCCGGACAATAAGGACACACCAGTGGGCGGGGCCAAGCAGATGGTGACGCCCACCTAGGGGTCCTGAGGTGTCAGGGGAGGGAACAAGTCAGTCTGAGTCAGACAGAGTAGAGTGGAGGAGACAGAGAAACAGGCAGTCTAGTGCTGACAGTGGAAGTGAGAGGAGTGAAGTGGTAGTCGGAGGTTGTAGCTCCTGGACTACCTGAGCTGACTAGGTGGAAGACGGCAGAGCAGGGCCACAGGCGATGGAGATCCGGTTGCGGGAAACCTTAAGTGGATCGGGGCAGGGTTGTAGCCCACCGGTGCCGACAGCGGGAATCCGGTCCGGAGGCCGTGCACAGTCGGGGTACCTGGACCCTAGGGTGAGGACAGCTGCAAGCACCTTGTCAATTATCCAGCAGGGGACAAGATTCCAGGTCTTGTCCCACCAGCAGCCCAGATAGAGTGAGACGGAAGCCCAACGCGGGGGATAGAGCGTCTGCAAGTGCCTGCAAAGATCCCAAGGGTCAGATCTCGCAGGCCACAGCTCCCACAGCAAAGACACTGGGAGTGGACTTTTCCCGTTCCATGCGGACTAGTCAACACAGGAGACAGCAAATTAGAGTGCAGGAGGAAGGGCCCCTGTTCTGTTCACTGGTGTGTGGGACCTGAGCACACCCCTCCGGAGGCTACCGGTATCCGGCACTTGGTTTATTATCTGGACTCTGTGTGACTTTATTCACAGTGAGTACACCGGTATCATCCGGTCCAATGCTGCAAACTGCGTCCCAGCACTCCACCTACACCTGGGGCCCAGGACAACACCTCCCCTACCTGTGGAGGGGATACTATCCTGCTGCCCCGCTCCATCAGCCCCAGGCACCCCATACCAAGGCAGCGGTGGTGTCACTCTCCCCTGTAAATAGCCCCTTTATTAAGTTGTGGGCGATGGGCTGCTGCATGAGCCCAGGATCCGCCTGCCACTCGAGCCACAGCCACGATCCCGGATCTGAGCGTCTCGAGTAGCCCCCCTGCCGTGATCTGCGCCCCCGCCCGCGACACTTACTCCTAGCCTCCCTACTTTACTTGCATGTCCCAGCCCCCCCTAATCCTTCATTGACCCCTACAGTCTCACTGTCTCTATCTATCCCCTTATTTACTCCACTATCCTCTCTGCCCCCAGATCCTAGTTTAAAAGCTCCTCCAGCCGTCTGACCATTTTCTCCCCCAGCACAGCTGCACCCTCCTCATTGAAGTGAAGCCCGTCCCTAATGTAGAGCCTGTAGCAGACTGAGAAGTCGGCCCAGTTCTCCATGAATCCAAACCCTTCCTTCCTGCACCAATTTCTAAGCCATGTATTTATCTCCCTAAGCTCCCTCTGTGTTTCTAGTAACGCTCATGGCACCAGTAGCATTTCTGAAAACATCACCTTGGAGGTCCTGGAGTTCAGCTTCATCCTAATTCCCTGTAATCATTTTTAAGGACCTTCCACCTGCCTATAACTTTGTCACTAGTGCACCATGCCTGCTGGGTTTTACCCAGCCCCACCCAGTAATCTATCTAGCCAATCTGCAATATGCCAAACCCGAGCACCCGGCAGACAACACACTGTTCGGCATTCACGGTCTCGGCGACAGATGACTCTGTCTGTCTGCCTAAATATAGAGTCCCCTATCACCAACATCCGTCTGGCCTTTGCTGCACTCCTATTTCCCTCCTTCCTACAGCAGTCGTTTTCCCGGTTGCTAGGAGCAATGTCCTGCTGTAGTGATCCTAGTCCTGGGCCCACACTCCTAATATCAGCCAAACAGTCATATTTACTACGTTGTGCCAGATCAGGACTAGGCTCACTGACACTTTTCCCTCTACCTCTTCTTCTAACGGGCATCAAGCTACCTAAGTCTGGGTCCTGACCTTCCCCACCTCCACCTTTTTCCATATCACTCACTCAGTGAGCTCTAAACTCCTCTCCAGGTTTGCAATGCTCCTGAGTGTTGGAAGCAACATATTTAGATCAGATACCTGGGCTTCCAAATATGTAACATGTTAGCATCGAGTGCAAACATATTCACCCTCGAACGGCTTTTAAGGTATGAAGACATCCCACAAGATGCATTGGTAGCATTGTCCATGGAGCACCTATTAATTGGGGATAAACAGCAGAGATAAAAGTAGAAAAACAAAGAAAAATAATGGGAAACTTGTAAGGATAACTTCAAACTATGCTCGTGTCAAACTATGATATTGTGCTTAAACTATGGACTTACCTGCACTATGATATTGTGCTTAAACTATGGACTTACCTTCACGGTTGGACTTCATTGCACCCTCGCAAGGTCAGTCACCCTTGCTTACTGTGGCTGGAATATGTAGCTCAGGAACAATCTAGAAAGAGGTGGGTCTACTACAAACAATTAAGTCATAAGAAAGATCACAAGCACTTTTTTTTCTCTTTCACAGTAGCACAGACAAACAATACCCTATCAAACATTAAAGAATTACAAGTGATTAAGTGGTTCTGTGAACAATATTTTATATAATAGTATGTTTACTCCATTGATCAGGATGAAGCAAACTGAAGATTCTCACTCCACATATTTCCAATCTGAGGATAGATGATGAAGGGAACCAATCATCAAGATTTTCATATATAAAGTAAAGCCATTGCTATACTGGTGCAAGGATGCTGAATGTAACCATACCTTTTGTTCTGAGGTTGGAGGTTTAATTTCAGAAATATGTGCAAGTAAAGTTCCAGCAATGCACTGCTATTTGATTGACAGGTGCAACAAGAAGGGACTATGTGGGCTGGGTATTGCTATCTATTTCCGACCCTGCCTATTGCCTGTGCCGGAATTAACGTCTATGATGGCGACAGAGGGATGAAGGACAGGCAGGCAGACAGGGGTGGGAATAGAAAGCAAGATTAATTTAGGGGTGCAGTGAGCATATTGACACCACATGTGTCAAATGTTTTACTACTGGGCGGTGAAGAAAAAATAATTATATTTTTACAACTAAAATGTTTTTTAACCCCACATTTCCAATTTTCACAAGTAGAATGAAAAAAGTCCTTATAGTGTTGTTATACAATTTCTCCTGAACGTGGCACCCACAGGTGACTGTACAGTACTTTTTGGCCACACCGCAGGGCCTGGGATGGAAGGAGCGCCATTTGATTTTTGGAGCACAAATTTTCCTAGAATAGTTTGTGGACTCCATTTGCAGAGCCTAACAACCATAACTGTAGAAAACCCACAAGTGACCAGATTTTGGAAATTATACCTCTCTAGGAATTCATCTATGGGTGTAGTGATTTTGTCCCTAGAAAACACCCAAAAAGTCAACTGCAGTGAAATTTGCAGAATTAAGAATTGCAAATAAGCCCTTGTAGTGACCAGTACATTGTAATGCCTGTACATTGTGCCTAGCTCATGCTTTTAGAGACACACACCCCATAAATTAAGTGGTCTTCCTCACTACATCAGTGCCAAACACGTGAAAATTGTCGTTTAGATACATTGTGGTGCTCAGAAGGGAGGGGTGCTTTTAGATTTGGGAGTGCAGATTGTGCTGGTTTTCTTTTTTTGGGGGAGGCATATTGTTTTTACAGAGCCTTTGTGCTACCAGCAACAAGGAAGCAGTAATGTGGAGGTCACCTATATTTCTGTTAAAAGATGAAAGACCTGAGTGGGGACTTGTTTTTTTGTGGGTTGACTTGAATGCTATTCGTAGAAATTTGGGGTACATAATATTTTGCATAAGTTCACATTTATCCTGTGCTCTATGTAGAGCATTTACATTGAGGTTTCCATCTACATAATACGAGATTCAGGTGAAACCTCTGATGGATAGATTCACTATAGTGAGGCAGCAGAGTTACTTCGGACTCCTTTTGGCCTCTGGTCAGCGGTGTCCTGCTTTCCAAAGCTGCACAAAACTGTTGTTGATCACCCAGTTGTGCACAGCTAAAAAGACACGTAAAAAGATGGCCAACGCCAGGTCATGGGCCAAACGGGAGTTCAAAGTGACTCCCTCAGAGTGAAATTTGCGTTGGGAAATTTGTCTGAAACATGTTTTTTAGATATTTACACGTAATCCCGGGCGTAAGTGCTCAGGGTAGAGTACAGTATAAATGTGAGCTGTGCCATACTGCGATCTTTGGGATGTAAAATAAACAAATCAGCAGTTGAAGAATTGGCTTTATCTTTTACGCCGTTCACCGTCTGGTATGTGATTATACGTCTTTATTCCTCAGGTCAGTGCAATTACAGCGATACCAGGCTTATTTTGTGTTTTTAGATTTGTCTATCACACTAAAAAATGTTTTGTGTTATTTTACAAAATGAAGGTTTATTGGATCACTTAACTTTGAAGGTTATAGTTTTTTTTTAATTTTTCTGCTTAGTTATATGAGGGCTTGTTTTTGCAGGATGAGTTGGAGTTTTTATTAGTACCATTTTGGGCCACATAATATTTTATGATCTCTTACTATTCTACTTTTTGTGAGATAGAATGATGAAGAAACAGCAAATCAGGATTTTTTTTTCACGCCGTTAACCGTGTCATAAAAGTTATAAAACTGCTTTATTATTCAGGTCAGTGCGATTCAAGCGATACCACATTTATATAGGGTTTTTTTTTTAATGTTTTGCCACTTTTACAGCATAAAAATTATTTTATATAAAAAACTGCTGTATTCTGAGAGCTATAGCTTTTTTATATTTTGGTTGACGGAGGTGTATGGTGGCTTGTTTTTTTGCGGTTCAAGATAATGTTTTCAGCTGTACTATTTTGATTTACATATAACTTTTTAATCACATTTTATTTCACTTTTGTCAGCTGTATAATGAAAAGACAGTTTTGCTACGTTATTTTTTTTAATGTGTTCACTGAAGTGGTTAACTAGTGTGACAGTTTTATAGATCAGCTTGTTGCGAATGCGATACCAAACATGTACTTTTACTTTATTTTTTTACATAAATATACATGTTAATTGGAATATTTAATTTTTCTATTCTTTATTTTCAGATTTTTTTGCAATATAGTATAGCTGTCACTGCAGCACTTACAGCAGCATCTGGGATCATGGTCCTGACATGATCCCAGATGATTTCCATAGCTGGTGACCCGGAGGTCATCATGACCACATCACAATGGCAATGATTGGGCCCACGTGATTACATCACAGGAGCACCAATGAAAGGGGAGAAGGAGCGTGCTAATGCTCCCCTAAATGCTGCGATTGATATTGGGTTAAAGGGTTAAACAGCCAGGGACGGCGTGGGCACCATCTCTGGCTGTGAGAGCCGGGGCTCAGCTGGTAGATAAGCAGAGTTCCCAGTGGAGATCACAGAAGCCCAGCAACTGTGCCTCTGCAATTGCTAGTTCGTACTGGGTACGTCCTTGGTAGAGAAGTACCCGACTAGCAGGATGTACCCAAGTATGTCTAATGTCGGGAAGGGGTTAAGTACTAAAGACGCCTATTATGCAGGGGTTGAATAATTCTGAGACTGCAGTATTCAGTAAAAAGGACATTTTTGTGTACTCACTGTAAAATGTCTTTCTTGGAGCCTTTCATTGGGGGACACAGACAGTGGGTTATATGGTGTCTCCAGGGGAGGCTTGACACTAGGTTTGAAAAAAATGTTAGCTCCTCCTCCCACAGCATATAACCCTAGCTAGGCGGGAACTAGCTCAGTTTGGTGTAAAAGCAGTAGGAGAAGGACAACCAAAACCACAAGGACGGGAGCTGTGTCCCCCAATGAAAGGCTGCAAGAAAGACATTTTACGGTGAGTACACAAAAATGTCCTTTCTTTTCTCGCCTTTTCATTGGGGGACACAGACAGTGGGACGTCCCAAAGCAGTCCCTGGGTGGGAACTGAACTATTAACAGTGTAGAACATCAGCCTAAGAGCTGACTAACAACTGCAACTGCAGGGAATACATATCAAAACACTGTCAAGAACCGAGCAGTGGCCACTTATAAATGGGCCACTGCCGCCTGAAGGACTTGTCTTCCAAGAGCAGCATCCGCGGATGCATGCGTATGCACTCTGTAGAATTTTGTAAACGTGTGCACACTGGACCAGGTAGCGGCCTTGCAAAGTTGGGCCGCCGAAGTCTAATGGCAGATAGCCCAGGAGGCACCCACTGCTCGTGTAGAGTGGGCCTGCGCAGATTGAGGAGGAACAACACCTCGTGTTTTGTAAGTTTCACACATGGCAGTCCTGATCCATCGAGAAATCGTGGATTTAGAAGCCCGGTCGCCCTAATTGTGTCCTTCTGAGAGGACGAAAAGGGCATCGGACTTGCGCAACGCCGCTGTTCTGGAGATGTAGATCCGCAGAGCCCTGACAAGATCGAGAGTGTGAAGGGCTTTCTCAAAGGAGTGGACCGGGCCGGGCAGAATGACGGCAACACAATGTCCTCGTTCAGGTGGAAAGAGGATACGACCTTCGGAAGGAAGGCGGGGGAAGGCCGAAGGACCACCTTATCATGATGGAATATCAGGTAAGGTGAGCGACAGGAAAGAGCTGCCAGTTCGGACACTCGCCTGATAGAGGCAATAGCGACTAAAAAGGCAACTTTCCAAGACAGCCATTGAAGAGAGATTTCTCTCAAGGGTTTGAAAGGAGGAAGCTGAAGTGCTCCGAGAACCAAATTCAGATCCCAGGGATCTAAGGGGTGACGATAAGGGGGGACCAAATGCGCCACCCCTTGAAGAAAAGTACGGACCTGAGGGCGAGAAGCCAGCTGCTTCTGGAAAAAAATTGACAAGGCAGAAACATGTCCTGTAAGGGTATTGAGAGCAAGACCCGAGTCGATACCGTCTTGCAAAAAGGCAAGAACATTAGGGATTGGAAAGGTCAGGGGCGACCGATTATGACGGTCACACCAGGACAGATAGGTCTTCCAGGTCCTGTGATAAATGCTGGCGGAGGAAGGCTTGCGAGCATTAAGCATGGTATGAACTACCCTGGAAGAAAGATGAGACTTGGCTAGAATCAAAGATTCAAGCGCCACGCCGTCAAATGCAGCTGTGCTGTATTCTGGTGGAATATTGGACCTTGCGACAGAATATCCGGGCCGTCGGGAAGACGCCAGGGAGTGTCGCCGAGAAGGTGGAGGAGCTCTGGAACCAGGCTCTTCTGGGCCAGTCCGGGGCCACGAGGATCACCGGGATTCCCTCCGCTTTGATTTTCTTGAGTACTCTTGGAATGAGAGGGAACGGAAGGAAAACGTATGGCAGGCGAAACAGCGACCACGGGAGGACTAGAGCGTCGGAGCCGAGCGCTAGCGGGTCTCTCGACCGGGATAGAAAGGGATGTACTTTGGCGTTTAGCCGAGACGCCATGAGGTCCACAGCTGGGAGCCCCCAACGAAGAGTGATCTGATGGAACACCTCGTCGTGGAGGGACCATTCCCCTGCCGCTAGACCTTGCCTGCGGAGAAAGTCTGTGGCCCAGTTGTCTATCCCCGGAATATGGACAGCTGAAAAAATAGGGATGTGCTTCTCTGCCCAAAGAAGAATCCTGGAGACTTCTTTCATCGCTGCCCTGCTGCGAGTTCCTCCCTGACAGTTGACGTAAGCCACAGCCGTGGCATTGTCTGACTGGATCCAAACCGGGAGGCGCAGAAGCAACGGTTGAAAGGTCTGAAGGGCCAGAAATATGGCCCTGATCTCCAGAACGTTGATATGAAGGGATCGCTCGGGGTGAGACCAGCGTCCGTGAGCAGTGTGGTGGAGAAACACCGCCCCCCAGCCTAACAGGCTGGCATCTGTCATGACTACGTGTCAGTGAACAGGGCGGAAGGACTTCCCCTGAGATAGGGATGAGACCTGAGTCCACCAGACGAGGGAGCTGAGGGCAGTCCGAGATAAGCGGACTGACCGGTCTAGAGAGACTGCATTCTTGTCTCAAGAGGACCGAAGATCCAATTGCAGAGGGCGCAAATGGAATTGGGCAAATGACACGGCTTCCATGACTGCTACCATCTTGCCTAACACTCTCATCCCACTCCGGAGGGATGTGTAACGGTGGGAGCAGAGGGATTGGGCGGCCTGGATCAGGGAAGACCTCTTGTCTTCTGGAAGAAAAACCCCGGGCCTGAACCGTGTCTATCAGCATACCTAAAAAGGTGATGCGCTGATGAGGAATGAGGGATGACTTGTTGAAGTTGAGAAGCCACCCTAGCCTTGAGAGCGTGTCTGGGCAAATTTGCACGCTTTCTGAGCAAACTTGAGGAGAGCTCCCCTTGACAAGTAGGTCGTCCAAATAGGGAACGACCAGAACGCCTCTGGGGTGCAAAATGGACATGACGGCCGCCATGACATTTGTGAAGACTCGAGGCGCAGTAGCTAGTCCAAAGGGAAGGGCCCTGAATTGGAAATGACGGTGTCCTACAGCAAAACGAAGGAACCGTTGATGCGATACACATATGGGAATGTGTAAATAAGCATCTTGAATGTCTATGGAAGCTAGGAATTCTCCTGGTTCCATAGCAGCTAGTATGGCTCGCAATGATTCCATTCGGAAGGTCCAAATCCGTACGGACCTGTTTAGCCTTTTGAGGTCCAGGATAGGACGGACAGAGCCATCTTTTTTGGGGACGACAAAGAGGTTTGAATAGAAACCTTTGCCGCGCTGTTCCAGGAGCACTGGAATGATAACGTTTGCTTTCTGTAAAGAGGCTATGGCCTGAAATAAGGCCTGGCTTTGCGTTGTGGACTTTGGAGCCAAGAACGCAGAAACCTGTTGGCCGGTAGGGAATGGAAATCGATCTTGTAACCTGAGGTGACGATTTCTCGAACCCAAGCATCGTGAGTATGGTCTAGCCAGATATCCCGAAAAAGCAGAAGCCGCGCTCCAACAGGAGTCGGCTCTGAGGGGTACTCGGCGTCATGCTGAAGGGGCCTTCGCGGGGCGAGGTCCCTTGGGTTTAGATTGTCTGGAGTGGGAACGCCAGGAAGAGTCCCTTGAGGGACCGGATCCCCGATCTGAGCGTTGCGACGACCCCTGTGATGGTTTTTTGGGGGCGGGACGAAAGGACTGCCTGCGCCAAGAAGATTTTTTAAAATTTTTTGATACAAGCCGCTTTTGTGGTGGAATGGTACTTTTACCACCCGTTGTCTCAGATATAAGCTTGTCCAGGGATTCTCCAAACAGACGAAGACCCTGGAAGGGGAGTGTGGACAGGGACTTCTTGGAGGCACTGTCTGCGTTCCATATCTTTAGCCACAGGACTCTGCGGGCAAAAACAGCGTTGGCTGCCGTTAGGGCTGACAAACTAGCTGCATCTGAGGAGCCGTGAAGCAAGTAATTAGAGGCTAGAGAGAACAAATCTCAAGATCTCAAGAGCCTCTGAAGGAATAATACAAGAGCGAAGCAACTTGCGCAAGTTCCTACTCCACACACTCATAGCTCTCGCCACCCATGTCAAGGCAAACAGGGGGCACAGAGAGGAGCTGGAAGCCTGGAAAATAGATTTGACCGCAGCATCAATTGACCGGTCAGACGAGTCCTTGAGAGACGCGGTGTCTGAGACAGACATAACCGTGTGTTTAGCCAGCCTGGATACTGGCAGATCCACAACGGGGGGTACTGCCAGAGCTTAACCAGTTCCGATGGAAAGGGATAAGCGAATGAAGAGGAGGATTTTTTATTAAACCTCCTATCAGGGTGATCCCACCGTTTTAGATATGATTTGATGAAAAATCGGATCCTGGGCAAAGAACTTAGGAGGCTTCTTGCCCGCTTGATTGCCGACTGAGAAGTCGGGTCCGAAGGCTGATCAGAAATCGACAGAGAGTGATTGACAGCCGAAATTAATGTGTCTTCCATATGTCTAGACTCAGAAGGGACATCTGAATCAGAGTCAGAGTCTTGGGAATCGTGACTACTAAAGGTCACGGAGCCTGAGTCAGACTGATCATCGTCCGAGTCGGACGAGACGTAACGGTCACAATGGCGCCTTTTGGAGACAGCCTTTTTACGTACTGGGAACGAGACACCAGACGAAGGCGGGCTCTCCTGGGGGAGCTGAGCCGGGGGGAGGCTGTGAGCCTGTGGAAGGCTGGGATATCTGAGCGGCCAGGTCATCTAACCTCTTAGACATTAGAAGAGCCCAGGCAGGAATAACGTCATCAGACTGGGGTACTGCCTGGATAGTGGCCGCAGCCAAATCCACAGACTGCACGACCTCCTGGTCCGGCAGCGGAGGCTGTTGTGACATGGTAGTAGGGGCATCGCAGCCCTGGCATAGTGGATAGCTTCGGCCATTACAAAAACGAGTGTCCACAGGTGGTACAAGCATAGTACAGGTCCATAGAGGATGCCTGGGAAGCTTTATCACCCTTGCGGTTACGCATGTCAGCAACAGTTCCACAATAAGTACAGTGAGCCTCTAGCAGTATTATAAAGGGACTGCTGTGGGTGAGGAGCTGCTAGCAGTATTATAAATGACTGCTATGCAGAGCCGGTATATACCGAGTAAAGTAGCACACCCTGTCAAACAGTCGGTATATACCTACAGGCACAGTTAGTATATACTGCTAAAAGCTGATATACACCGCCAGCCAGCAGACACACACCGCTAGAAAGACAGCGATATATCACTGAGCAGAGCGGTATATAGTGCTGCAGAATCGCAGAGCCAAGGAGGCGATCTCACCCATGTCTGCTCCCCACATGTAATGGCGTCCAGTGTTCTCTGGCAGCATGGAGGGGAGAGACGGCCCACTTGAGGGAGCAGCTTCTAGAGCAGTGGAGGGGGCGTTGCTAGAATGCAGGCCGACGCGGAAGGTAAATTAATGATGCTTCCCCGGGATCATGGCCTGCATCGCCCCACCGGCGCCTTTCCAGGCGGCGGTTTGGATGCAGGGGACTGACTCATTGTCTCCCTACCTGCTCCTGGCTCCGTCTGAAGATGCGTCGGTCCTGGGATGCGGGGATCTCGGGGACGCATCTTCGGCTCAAGGCTGAAGCAGGTTCTCGGCTCTGCTAGCCCTCTGGAGCTACCTTTGTGAGGTGCTTCCAGGGAGCCTGGAGGGGTACGCAGACCCGACCACTTGGGCGCGAGGGAAGACTGACGGCTTGTGCACGCCAGGTTTCCTCTGCCCGTACACGGGGGGAACGGGGGTGGCAAGGCACCCTAGTATTGCCCCTATCAAAAATAGAATGAATAAGAAAAGAAAAAGAAAATAAAAAGTAAAAATAAGCTGGCCTGAGGCACCTCTAGTGGAGCTCAGTCCAGCCTCCCTGCTGACACTAGGAAAAAACTGAGCCTAGCTGGGGTTATATGCTGTGGGAGGAGGAGCTAACATTTTTTTCAAACCTAGTGTCAAGCCTCCCCTGGAGACACCATATAACCCACTGTCTGTGTCCCCCAATGAAAAGGCGAGAAAGGAAGTGGTATATTGTGTTGATTGTGGAGCAACCATTTGTCATATTGGCTGCCATTAGTTGCTATGGCCTAGTTAAATAGGTCTTTATTAAAGTTGAGCGAGTACCTAACTATTTGTACTCGCTATACTTAGTCATAACGAGCACAGTCTAATACTCGTGTATTCATCCTGAATAGCGTGTGCAATGCAAGTCAATGGGGAAAACTCACAATGTAACGAGTAACCCGAATGTCATACTATTCATGCGAGTAGCGAATAGTGCAGAATTCGGGTCACTCGTTACATTGCGAGTATTTCCCATTGACTTACATTGCACATGCTATTTGGAATGAATATGTGAGTATTAGACAGTACTCGTTATGAGTATAGCGAGTACAAATAGTTAGGTACTCACTCAAATCTAGTCTTGAATGATTGCTCTATTGTAAATAGTAGAACATTTGTAAATTTTGCTGATAAACCTAATTTGCACTGGAGGTTGAATACATTTGATTGCAATGGTATCCTACATCAATCTGAGGCATACACAGTACAGATTCTTAAACCCTCCTGATAAAGATTAAATGATTCCTAACTAGAGATGAACCACCCCCCTAGTGTTCAAGTTCGGTTCGGTTCGTCGAACAGCGGGTGTGTTCGGCGAACACCTTCGAACCCCATTGAAAACAATGGCAGGCAAACAGAAACACATACAAACACATAGAAACACCTTCTAAGCTATCGAAAAGGTGACAAACAACTCACAAGACACCACAAACACATGGAAAAGTGACAAGTACATATACTCGTGCTGAAACAAAAGAGCTGGACGAGTAAAATGATGAGGAGACACAGATATAGGAGTATCTGCAAGTGAACATCGATGCCTTTACTGTGCAACTTGAGCCTTTCTCATTCTGGGCTTCCAATCTGGAAAAATGGCCTGAGCTCGCCACTTACGCCTTGGGGATCTTGTCATGTCCCGCAGCCAGCGTTCTCTCGGAACGTGTCTTCAGTGCTGCTGGGTGTGTGCTGACAGATAGGCACACGCGTCTGTCCACTGACAATGTGGACAGACTAACGTTCATCAAGATGAACAAATCATGGATCCGCAAGGACTTTTCTACCTCTGTGTTATCCTGGGGAGAGTAAAGACTTGTGTATTTTTGAATGTGCTTCATGCAAATCAACATTTTAAGTTTGCAACTGTGGGACAATTGATGTTACTTAAGTGGTGTCTGTGGCCAAATTTTTGGAAAACATGAGTCTTGTTGGAGTCCCCTTGCTGTGTTTTACATTTTAGAAGGGCATGACATGCCTAAGAGGTTGACTTTCAGCATCTGCAAGCTGTTGGCTACAGAAATGCTGCCTTTCTGCCCGGTGGACAAAGAGGATTTTCGAAACCTTATGTCCATCGCAGTGCCCCAAGAGCAGATGTCCAGTCGCCACTACTTCTCCAAGAAAGGTGTGCCTGTGCTACACCAGCATGTCGCACACAACATCACCGCTTCCTTGAGAAACTCTGTGTGTGACAGGGTGCATTTCACCACAGATACTTGGACCAGTAAGCATGGACAGGGGCATTACATGTCGCTGACTAGACACTGGGTAACTATGGTGAGAGATGGAGAAGGGTCTGCTGTACAAGTCTTGCCATCCCCACGAGTTGTGCGTCAATCCTCTGTATGTAGAAGTTCCACCACTGCTTCTGCCTCGTCAACCTCGTCTGAGTCCTCCACCTCCACCCAAATCCTGCCTGGTAAGGCCACCCGCGTAGTAACTGTGTACAAGGAATCCCGCACACCTCCTTACTATGCTGGCAGCAGAGATAAACAGCATCAGGCAGTCGACTCTTTTCTTTGAAATGTATGGGAAATGTGAGTCACACCGCTGAGGAGTTGTGGACGGTTAGCTCTGGAGACCGATTTGCATCAATGGTTGTCTCCACTCAACCTGCAGCCAGGGAAGGCCATGTGCGATAAAGATGCAAAACTGGGTGCAGCCCTTCGCCAGGGCAATGTGACACACGTGCCTTGTATGGCTCACGTGTTGAACCTGGTTGTCCAGCAATTTTTAAACCACTATCCCGGCCTACATGGCCTTCTGCAGAGGGCACGCTCGCTATGTGCTCACTTCCACCATTCACACCCCACAGCTGAACGACTTGCATCGCTCCAGAGCTCTTTCGGCCTGCCGGTTCACCCCCTGAAATGCGATGTGCAGACAAGAAAGAATTTGAATCTGCACATGTTGCAGCATCAGTGGCAGCACCGCCGAGCCCTTCTGCAATACGTTATGACGTATAGCCTGGGCTAACGAGATCCAGAGGTGGGGCAGATCACTCTGCTGGAGTGGTTTCAGATCAAGGACCTATGCACCCTTCTTCACAGTTTCGAAATGGCGACGAAGATGTTTAGCGCTGACGATGCCATCATCAGAATGACAATTCCGGTCATCTACATGCTGGAGCACACTCTAAACATTATTCGGAGTCAGGTGGTGGGACAAGAGGAAGGGGAGGAAGTACAGGAGGAGTCATATGCGGAAGGGATAACAAGATCTTCAAGGTCCAGACGGTCAGCAGCACCAAGGCGGCAGGCATGGGACGGTGGGGGAGAGGAATTTTCAAGGACGCATGGTAGCAGCTAAACCGTTGAGAAAGGTGCAGGAGCCCAGAAAGAAATGGAGGATAAACTGGCGATGGGCATGGAAGATTCAGCAGATGAGGGACACCTTGATCACATTTCTGTTGTGCGAGGTTGGGGGGAGAAGGCAGAGGAAGGAAGCCTAATTCTCACCTTGCCGCCAACAACACAGCAAGGACTTGCACCTTCTTGCTGCACTACCTACAACATGACCCTAGGATTGTCGGAATTAGAAGTAATGCTGACTAATGGGTTGCCACACTCTTAGATCCCCGGTACATGTCAAAATTTGGCGAAATAATTCCTGCTATAGAAAGGGACGCACGTATGCAGGAGTATCAGCAAAAGCTGGTACGCAATCTTAGATCGGCTTTTCCACTAAACACCAGTGGTGCACAGAATGAATCTCACCGCTTTGTCATGGCTAGGAGGAAATGGTCTTTTACTTGTCCACATCTGAGGGACTGAGGGCTGGCTGCTGTGCTGAGACGGCGTTGAGTAGGGTGTCCCTGCAGACCTGCAAATTTGGTCATATACAAAATGAGTGGAAAAAGGCCAGATGCTGGTGGAAAGGGGAACAGGCGTGTTGGAAAGGGAAAAAAAAAGTTTGTGTCCGTGGGGTTGGTGGTAAAGCAATAGTAACATCTGCTGAAGAAACACCATCTGTTACGGGGGGACTGGCAGATTAGAATAAGGTGGTATATTTCCCAATCGCCAGTCGGGGTCCACCGTGCTACCAGATGGAAAAGGAGATGCTGGCAACCCGAAGATTAGGCGGAGGATACAGAGCTGGGTGGCTCTGAAACTAATAGGAGCCTGACCCGAGTTAGACGACACTTGGATCAGGAGACTGTGAACCCTGTTAGCATCACAGGGTCCACACACCCAGCCCACGAACTCCCTGTTAACAACACAGGGGTTATTTGGTACGCTGTCCGTGTGCGTAGGGGGCACACCTGTGGACAGCAGGCGCAGCAGCAGCCCAGTTAATGCCACTGGGCTGCACAAGCAGGACTGGTAGGACAGGAGCTGGCCGTAACCGTGTCGCGTTACCAAGTGTGGTGGCATCCAGCACAGACGCCCTATCCCTGCCTCTGTCCTAAAGCCGCAATAGGTTCAAAACATGGAGGTGTGCTCTGTCTGAGCATAATAGAAGACTGCGCACCTCCATGTTGTCTGCAGCCCCTTTTATAACCTGTGTCCGCCCCAAACCAGGGTGGACCACAATGCACCTCCAGGAGCCAATAGCAGAGTGCCACGTCATAAGTGACATAACCAGCGGCCTAGCCGTTACCGCCACTTCACTGATGACCTCATGGCAGCCACGCCCCAAATACCTCACCAGTCATCATCTGAAGAACAATGATGAGGTGCCAAGTCATAGGGGCGAGCCTCTACGAGCCAGTCCGGAGTGGCCACATCATCAGGACAACTGATGCCCTCTGGCCTATCAGGGCCTGCCACCTCACGGACATGGCCAGTGAGATCCTTACTGGACCTAGCCTCTGATGCACCAAGTGCCTGAGCATGCTCAGTAGCCTGAACAACAGTCTCAGAAAACAGACTATCAGCTTCTGCATGCTCTGTAGGCACAACACAGGACTTAAGCCTGCTTTACACGTTGCAATTTTGCATACGATTTCGTATAAGATTTGCAACGCCCCCATCGTATGTGTGGCACGTTCATTTGCACATACGAGTAACCCCCGTCACACGTACTTACCCGTCCATACGACCTCGCTGTGGGCGGCAAACGTCCACTTCCTGGAGTGGGAGGGACGTTCGGCGTCACAGCGACGTCACATGGCAGCCGGCCAATAGAAGCGGAGGGGCGGAGCTAAGCGGGACGTAAACATCCCGCCCACCTCCTTCCTTCCACATTGTGGGCCGGGAGCCGCAGGACGCTGGTAAGATCTGTTCATCGTTCCTGGTGTGTCACACACTCCGATGTGTGCCACACACTGCGATGTGTGCTACCCCGGGTACGATGAACAATCTAACGTGCAATTCTAGAGACAGGTACGATGTGTATGCGATGAACGTTTTAACGTTCAATCGCAATCGCACATACCTGTCACACACTGCAATGTACTTACAATGCTGGATCTGCGTCACTTACGACGTGACCCCGCCGACACATTGTAAGATACATTGCAGCGTGTAAAGCGGGCTTTAGACACGGCATGGAGTCCAAGTACCTGTGCAAAGAGGCTTTTCGCACTAAGTGTGGGAGCATGCTCAGTAGCCCGAACTGAGGACTTAGCCTCAGGAATGGCACAGTCAGTCTGAGCATGCTCACTAGGAGAAACACTGGACTTAGGCTGCGGCAAATCGGCACACGCATGCGCACTAGCCGCCTCTCCACACTTAGACGTGAAGGAGGAAGCAGCCAGCTGGACGACCCGAGGCACGGCCAAAAATGGCAGCCGACGCCTGAGCGCAACTGGAACCGCAGCAGGCTGCTTGCGGCTACGGCGGCACCGATTTGTAACACCATCTTCCAGCCAAAAAAAAATGTCTACTTCTTCCAGTGGATAATCTGATATGATCCCTTTGTTACAGACACAACCATCGCTACCAAATGTAGATGAGGCACCAAAACAGCAGGTGTTTGAATAGATTTCAAGTGCTCCATCAAGTGGCCTCTCTTCCACCTCAACTTCAATATCCCAAATACTCCATTCCTCTGTGGTGTCACCCCAATCGCACTTGCTTCCTACCAGCTCTCAAGCTTCCACCCGCCCTGCTGAGTATGGGGTAACAGAGATGGTTGAGTCTGCAGAGCTGTTCTGTCACACTATAGCCTGGGAATCAGGTCTGCTCCAAAGCTGCAGTGAGTCCAGACAAGGAAATGATCTGCACTGATGCCCAGAAGCTTTGCGAGTTGGATCCAGGCCCCGATGAAGGTTCTGAGCATAATGTAGACCCTCATTCCCAAACTGTAACTCCTCTTGGTGGAGACAATGGGGAACATGCTGATGAGACTCAGATACCTGACTGGAACGACAACTTTACTATTCAGTCAGGGCAGGAAGAGGTTGGCTCTGAGGAGTCAGGACGAGGGGAGTGAAAACACTCAGGGTGCTGATGAGGTTGGAAACCCCACTTACTGTCAAACCACAGTCAGTCAGTCGATGAGGTCAGCAGAGGAGGTGGAGGTGCTGTATGTGAACTGAAGGAAAAGCAAAAGGTGTGTGTAACAAAAAGGATCCACCGCGGAAACACTTCGGTGGATTGAGGAGACTCGTAACGACTGTGAGCAGCATCCTGTGCCGGAGACTGCCATTCTTCAGTTGCTGGCTATACGGATTACCGTGAGAGGTTTGTCAAGTCTGTATTTATGGCAACTGGACACCACAGTACCCGGGTACGGTAGGCTGGGCCCAGCCAGGACTGCGTGCACGCAACACTTTTTGTTAACAAAACACATATCTGTTCTGCTTAGGCCGACTATATAGACAATAAGACTTGCTGCCTCTGCTCTGTCAGTTTCAGTTAAAATCCTAGGCTATGTGCCCACGCTGCGGATTTGCCGCGGATTTACCGCGGATTTGCCGAAAATCTGCAGCAGCGGCACTTCCAAGCCATTTCAATGGCATTTTGGAAATGCTGTGCCCATGCTGCGGATTTTTCCGCGGATTTTGATCCGGAAAAATCTGCAGCATGTCAATTATTGTTGCGGATTTTGTTGCGGATTTTTCCCATGCAAGTCAATGCAAGGTGTAAAATCCGCAGGTCTGTTCCCACAGGCTCTTTTTCCTGCGGATTTGGTGCGGATTTCGCAAACAAATCCGCAGGAAGTGATGTAGGATAGTTCAGGAAGAGGAAGTTTCACAATTTTGTAGTGTAGAGTAGTGGCAGTGTAGTCGTGTTGTGTCCGGACTCTGGATTGCCAGCTAAAAGCAGCTAGTTACAGGCTGCTTGCTTTTAGCTGGCAAAACAGGATCCCAGGTCTTTTTTCACAATTCTTTTTTTAAAAAAAAAAATGTGCTCCGCTGTATTTTCACTGTCCAGCCCGATGCAAGCAAGCAACTGAGGGCTGTGCTTCTCAGCGGGATAAGGCTGAAGCATTCTCTGCCCCTCCCGCTGAGAAAAACAGTCCTCAGCTGCCCCTGAAAATGGCGGCTCCGTTGTGAAGCGCCATTCACAGGTGCTGTACCGAGGCTCATCCAGGCGGGTCAGCTGACGATGTGCACTCATGTGACCCGGGCACGGACGTCAGCCGGTCCCAGCAGCCGTCAGTGTTCGAGATGCTGCAAAGCTCTCTTCCGGCTGCTGGTACCGGCTGACGTCCGTGCCCGGGTCACATGAGTGCACATCGTCAGCTGTCGGTGTGCAGTCAGCTGACCCGCCTGCGCTCGCGAATTAAGTCAGCTGACCAGGGCTCTGATATCAGACGTTCCCAGCTGCCGGAAAAGAGCTGTGCAGCATTTAATAATACACTGACGGCTGCTGTCACCGGCTGACGTCAGTGCCCGGGTCAGCCGGGTGCACATCGGAGCCCGGCCCGGAGTTGTCATGGATTATCGTCGGGGGATTCAGGGAGTAATAAAGATGGCAATCAGGGATGTGTGTGTGTTTTTCTTTCAAATAAAATTTTTCAAAAAGTGTTTTCTTTTCTTTAGTACCAAACGGAGGTTCATAATGGCCGTGTCTACACAGGCATGACATTATGAACCTCGGGCTTAGTGCCAGTTTGCAGAAAACTGGCATTAACCCCGTAATATATTACCCAGCCAGCCAATGCATCAGGGCAGCTGGATGAGCCTCGGTACAGCACCTGTGAATGGCGCTTCACAACGAAGCCGCCATTTTCAGGGGCAGCTGAGGACTGTTTTTCTCAGCGTGAGGGGCAGAAAATGCTTCAGCCTTATCCCGCTGAGAAGCACAGCCCTCAGTTGCTTGCTTGCATCGGGCTGGACAGTGAAAATACAGCGGAGCACATTTTTTTTTTTTTAAAAAATACCAGTGAAAGGGAACATGGCACCACATTTTTGGCTGTAAGCTGCGGCCACCACCACTGGGTTATTATATACAGCCTGTTAAAATGCTGTATATAAGAGCACAGTGGTGTTAGCCACAGCTTTTTACAAAAAAAAGTGGCGACAGGTTCCCTTTAAACATTTCTGCCCCTTTATTACAAAATGGATAATGGAGAAGAAAGGAGGGTTGGGACAGGAAATGACATAAAGAGCCTTTTTTTTCCTTCAAAACAGACTAAGCTTTATTCAGAAACACAATAAAGTACAATGGACAAAATCCACATCAAAATCCGCAACGAAATCCGCGTCAAATCCGCACCTATGCTAAGGTGCGGATTCCGGGGGAAAGCTGCGGATTTTGATGCAGAAAAACATTCTACCGTGGACACATAGCCCTAGAGGGACAGCAACACATGTTTGCATTGTGACTGTTGCTTTACAAGATTACCAGGACTGTGTTGCTGAGCTGTGTGGTTTGCCTTACCACTTTTATCATCTGCCATATCTGTGAGGCATCAGCAAACAAGGGTATTCAGGGGGGTTAATGAATTTTGTCTATGTTTAGGTAGATAAGTTGTAAGCTCTTGTGATGCGCCACTTGTAGGTCGTGTTCGCACGCACACACACAATTACTCCTGCTACGCAGAGGGATTACCAGGTAGTAGGCAACTGTTTAGACAGTCCCTTGGTTAGGCAAAGGTTGGCGAGAAGGGAGTATAAATCGCCATTACGAGTGTCGCAGCATGGGGTGTAGGCTTTTGGACTTGTGAATAGATTGTTCTATTCTTTCAGTTTTATGCATGGTTGTTATTGTTTGTTTTGGTAAAGTTAAACAATCATTTATCAACCCAAGTGCCTAGAGGTCTTTTCCTAGTGCGTGGTTTTGCTGTATACTAGGGAGCCCACCCAGTACACAACTTTAAATGAAGCATAAGTCACGGTGGGAAGGTCACTGTGCTACAATGCGGCCTAGCGGGGCGGTGCAACCACCGTCTGCCCCATCAAGTGCTCTTCATCCTCTGACTGTGGGGACAGCAGTCACACATACTTTTGGACGCAGACCTTCCATCCCTTTAACCGCAACAGGCAGTGTGATTGGCAGGTCGTCAGTTGTTTTGGAAGTGGAAACAGCTGCTGGTGTTGAGCTCTATCAGACATCGAGAGCACCACCTTTGGATGAAGGCAACATTATATCTTCGCCTGCACCTTTCTCACAGATTGGCTGGACTACCTGCAGTTTAAAATTGCGTACCAGAAATGGAGAGGTAGTGTACAATGTAGAGGTGGTCTAGCTTTGTCAGCAGAGGAACCCTCATTTACTATCCCAGACAATGAAACTATGCCCCAAGGAACTGCCTGGACTTTTTGTGCTTAAAATGGCGTAGCAAAAATGGAGAGGTGGTGTACAATGCAGAGGTGGTGTAGCTTTCTTGTCAGCAGTGGAACACTCACTTACTTTCCCAGACAATGAAACTATGCCCCAAGGAATTGTCTGAGCTGATTTAGACAGACGCTGTGATAAACCCTTGCACAGCGCTGGCACAGACCTGCCTAGCAAAAATGGCTATGAACTGCTGTAATGTAGCCCTGAAAAGGGCTGAAATTACAAGTAGTCCCTAATCCATAAACCGATGTGTAGATTGCACTGTATAAGTCTATAGCACACACAGCAGCAGCAGCAGGAGCGGTGACTGTCACACACCCGCAGCAGAGCGATAATGGCGGCGATGGGGAAAATGGCCGGGTCTTATAGCTTATAGGGCAAGGACATGAGACATGCAGAGCCAATGACACATGCCCTTGCTTGTCTGGCAAAAATCCACTTTGCTGTGTGTGTGTGTGTGTGTGTGTGTGTGTGTGTCTGTGATTGGCTGAAAGCCTGGCCTGCCCCACTGTACGCGCGGTTAGGAAAAAAAAAATATGGCGATCGCCATTCTTTCAGCTCTCAGCAGCACTGATCTAAACCCCGTCCCCCCCGCACACTATATGCTGAATTTTGATAATATCATTATTAACAGTGACTGACTTTTACAGTGAAAAGCCAGCTAGTAACAACTA
Organism: Anomaloglossus baeobatrachus; assembly: GCF_048569485.1. Lineage (NCBI taxonomy): Eukaryota > Metazoa > Chordata > Amphibia > Anura > Aromobatidae > Anomaloglossus > Anomaloglossus baeobatrachus. Next base: position 509,304,252 of record NC_134353.1, read on the forward strand.
GCTACGCTTTTGGTGATCGAACCGTTATCAAACGGTAACTCGAACGGCCGAACTTGAAGCAAATCGTTCGAGTTCGTCGAACGACTAACACCGCCGAAAATCACTCGAATTTGAAATTGGCGAACGGTTCGATTCGAACATCGCTCATCTCTATTCCTAACTATTAGATGGCAGCGTATACACACTTTTGTGTATGCAAAACAAATTACAAAGCACGTTATAACTACATGAGCAAGAGTAATTTACTTCTTATTCAGAAACGTAATCATACAACTAGGGTTTACCAAATAGTAACATGTTTATTTTACTCATGTTGTTAAAAATAATTCATCTGCAGTTGTTGCAAAACAACCTACTGTAAAAAAATATTGAACTGTTAGGAAAGGAAAGCAAAGCAGGAAAACAAGACCCAAAATGTTAAGATTTTATTTACAAAGTTTTTTTTCCTTTTTTTTTTGTTATACAGAAAGTAAAAATGGTGCTCTGATGTCTATTTAGTAGGTAGTCATTGACAATCATGACTCCCCAAACACTAAATGTTCTAGATTGTTAACCCTTAAGAACCCAATGTAATAATAAAAGCGTTGACTCAGTTTTATTAGCCGAAAGTTTTGTATATATATTCTCTGTATACATATATATATATATATTTCTTTTATTTTTTTTTTGCCTTTTAGAGACTTAATTATAAACCAGGATGTAAGTTTCCAGTAGGGTTTATTGGCTGTAGGAATGTCACAGTAACAACTCTTTGGCTCTTTTTTTTTGGGGTGTTCAGGGGTAGGGCTTGTTTTAATTGTTACTTTTCATTTGCAGCTTGCTTTCAGTAATCCATGGATGGGGCCAGTTCAATCAATACTGTGTAATCCAAAATGTCCTTTTCAATTATTCTTTTTTTTTCTCTTGCAGACATTTAATCATCCTCTTCATCACCTTCGTCATCTGTGTCCCTCTTCCTTTTTTCTCCTTTTCCAGTTTCTTCCTCATCTGCTGAAAGAGACAGATGATGTATTTAGTTATCATAAAACACAACAAAAGCAGTAATAAAAAATAAGCAAAAAAGCACATTACAAGTAAGCTAAGCAGCATTACTCAATGTCAGGCAGCAGCTGCAAAAGCAAGCAAGATTTTAGGGTATATAAAAATAGATATGACCCTAATGTATTGTTACCCCGCTTTAAATCACTCGTAAGACCACGTCTAAAATATGGGATCCTATTTTGAGCTAAACATTTTAAAAAGGATATTTGGTAGTTAGAGTCCGATTAAAGCCGGACAACTAGATTATTTTTTGATAATTAGGAGTTGGGAAAGTTGGGCTTGTTTATCTTAGAAAAAAAAAACAAAAAAAAAAACGACACCTCAGAGCAGATATATACAGTATATCTATCTATCTCTATATGTCTATCTATCTATCTATCCATCTATATCTCTCTCCATCTCTCTATATCATATCTCTCTATCCATCTTTCTATATCTCTCTATCCATCTTTCTATATCTCTCTATCCATCTCTCTATCATACATATGTTGTCAATACAAAGGGCTGGAGCATTACTTATTCCTTCCAAAGGTTCAGCAGTTAGTTATGTGTGGAGGAAAGACTATTCGGGCAGCTGAATTGGAAAGGGTTCTACCTGGTGAGTCACTTCAGCCCTTGTCACCCATTCACAGAGTTAAAGGGGTTATCCAATGAATATAAGTTATCAGTTATCCATAGGATAGGTGATAACAAATTGGTGGGGGTCTGACCTAAAACAGAGTGGCAGAATAGGGCACTTTTATCCCTATCAGAATGGAGTGCCACTCAATTCATTCCCTTGGGGATGGTCGAGCACTGCACTCAGCTTTTCTAGCAGCCCTATACAATTATTTTTGTAGAAGCAATATTTTATTAGCACGATGATTGGTATAGTACGCTGTGTGTATAATTAGTATGCCTACTATGAATTAGATAAATTAACCTCTTAACGACCCATGACGTACTGGGTACGTCATGGATCGTGTGCCGGTAAGCCCCGCCCCCTGCAGGCAGCGGCGATCCGCGCACATTTCAGCTTTTATCAACAGCTGACATGTGTGCCTGCTAGCCGCGGGTGGAATCGCTTCCACCCACAGCCATTAACCCCTTACATTTCGCTGCCAAAATCTGGAAGCGATATGTATATGGGCGCCGCCATGACAGTGACTTACCCCGCCCCCACTGGAAGTCACGTGACATGATCACGTGACTTTCGGTGGTTGCCATGGTAGCACAGGGTCATGTGATGACGCCTGTAGCTAACATGACTCACTTCCTCTCAATGCCGGAATACAGCCGGCATTGAAAGTAAAGCAGCAAATCTGCAGTTCTCAGCTCTGTAGATGAGATCTGCAGATCGTGCAGAGCGATCAGATTGCTGATCGCTATAGCCCCCTAGGGGGACTAGTAAAATAAAAAAAAAAAAAAAGTAAACCTATACATGTTTGGTGTCTACAAACTCGCACTGACCTGAGGCATCACATAGATATCTCCGTTTTACCATATAGTGAACACAGTGAATAAAATATCCCAAAAACTATTGTACGATCACACTTTTTTTGCAATTTTTCCGCACTTGGAATTTTTTTTGCCGTTTTCCAGTACACTATATGGTAAAACTTATGGCTTCATTTAAAAGTACAACTCGTCCCGCAAAAAACAAGCCCTCATATGGCAAGATTGATGGAAAAATAAAAAAGTTACGCCTCTCGGAAGAAGGGGAGGAAAAAACAAAAAAACGGAAAGTGCCCAGGGGCTGAAGGGGTTAAAAAGCTATATTACAGGTATATAGCAATGTCAATAGCATTTATGTGGAACCACAAGTCCAAGGATATTAGAACGTAATGGTGTTTAGCCACATCCTTAGTGGCTATAAGTAAAGACTATTAAGGTCTGAAATGCGTCAGCCAGACCGATCTTCCTTGGGACTAGAGGTTCCACATGGGGACAAGTGATATTGTTTACGGCTTTTAATGGAGATTTAAGGTCCAGTCACACTAAACAACTTACCAGCGATCCCAACAACGATAGGGATCGCTGGTAAGTTGCTAGGAGGTTGCTGGTGAGATGTCACACAGCGACGCTCCAGCGATCCCACCAGCAACCTGACCTGGCAGGGATCGCTAGAGCGTCGCTACACGAGTTGCTGGTGAGCTCACCAGCAACCAGTGACCAGCCCCCAGCGCCGTGTGGAAGATGCTGCGCTTGGTAACTAAGGTAAATATCGGGTAACCAACCCGATATTTAGCTTGGTTACCAGCACACGCAGCTACACGTGCAGAGAGCAGGGAGCAGCGCACACTGAGCGCTGGCTCCCTGCTCTCCTAGTTACAGCACACATCGGGTTAATTACCCGATGTGTGCTGCAGCTAAATGTGCACAGAGCAGGGAGCAGCGCACACTGCTTAGCGTTGGCTCCCTGCTCTCCTAGCTACAGCACACATCGGGTTAATTAACCCGATGTGTCCTGCAGCTGTGTGCACAGAGCAGGAGCCGGCACTGACTGTGAGAGCGGCGGAGGCTGGTAACAAAGGTAAATATCGGGTAACCAAGGACAGGGCTTCTTGGTTACCCGATGTTTACTGTGGTTACCAGCCTCCGCAGAAGCCGGCTCCTGCTGCCTGCACATTAGTTGTTGCTGTCTCGCTGTCACACACAGCGATCTGTGCTTCACAGCGGGACAGCAACAACTAAAAAATGGTCCAGGACATTCAGCAACAACCAACGACCTCACAGCAGGGGCTGGGTTGTTGCTGGATGTCACACACAGCGACATCACTAGCAACATCGCTGCTACGTCACAAAAGTTGTTCGTTAGCAGCGATGTTGCTAGCGATGTTGCTTAGTGTGACGGGGCCTTTAGAATAAGTGATATTGCATTTTATTATCCCACCCAGGAGTTAGCACATACTGTACAAACAAGTGAGCAGACTACTTTTATTATACAATAATGAACTAGACAAACCTTCATCTTCCTCTTCATCTTCCTCCTCCTCATCTACTTCTCCATCATGCCCAAATTCTTCATCCTAGATGATAATAATAAAAAAATAAATCAATACTGGCGTTAAAACAAGAGCAGTTCACATTTTTGGTAAGGCTGCATGCACACAGTTGTTTGAAAGAGGAGTTCTTCTGGCCGGCATGATGTTATGTGGATCACAGCGTAAATTGGGAATGAAGTATTTGGGAGTGCTTCCATTCTCCCATTTAAGCATTTCATAAAAATTAGAAATACATTCCTTAATTACTCTTTCACCAAACCCCTTAAAATATTGGAGGAAATTGAATATTTAACCAACTTATAATCTGCATTACATGTAGTAGCCTAAGCTAGTCTACATTTGTGGACATTACTGGTCACAAAATGTCTATGGTTGTCTGACCTTGGCCTAACAGCACAAAATTCTCCACTAACCTCTTCTTCTCCACTACCATCTTCCTCTTCATCTTCTTCTCCAACCTCTTCCTCATCCTCATCATCTTCTTCCTCGTCATCTATATCTTCTTCCTCTTCACCTTCCTCCTCGTCATCATCTTCTTCCTCTTCTCCTTCTACAAATGTAAATATTGCAGTGAGTGCACATCATTAATACATATAGAAATCTCTAGACGTTTGGAATCTAATGGGAAATTAACGTTGATACTTTCTAGAAAAAGAATTCCAGGGGGCACCCATTGAAAAAGGGAATCAAATTGAGCATAGGAACTTAAAGGCAATGTATGATAAAACAAAAAAAATAAACCAACTTAAAAATTGTAAGTATTAATGTTCACTTTTTTTAAAATAATGAAATAGTTTTTTTTATGGTGAGAAATGATTCAAACACTTTTGACATATTTCACATAAACACTAAGGCTAAGTTCACACATCCTGTGTTTTCAATCCGTCAGGTCCGTCAGCAACGGATCAGTCATTTTCAAGATGTCAACTGATGCAACTGATGTGTTTTTCACAGGATTCCTTTCACAGGAATCCTGTGAAAAAACGGATAAGTTGCGTCCGTTACATCCGCTGTGCGTCCGTTTTTTGACGGATCAGTCATGATCCGTCTGTGTTTGGGACAGCCCAGTGGGCGTGCCAAGCATGCTGGGCATGCTCAGTAGAGCATGACGGAATCCTGCGCTGGATTCCGTTGTAAGACGGATTACGACGGAATCCAGCACCATAGACATGCATTACAAGCTTGACGGATGGCGACGGATTCCTGCGCGGCGCGTTAATTTTGACGGCCCGAAAAACGTTACATTCTGCGTTGCTCCCCGCTCGGCGGTCAGTCAAAAACGACGGACCGCGACGCAGCGGATGCAACGCAGGGTCATCAGTCGCAATCCGTCACTAATAGAAGTCTATGGGGAAATACAGGATTCCTGCAAAATATTTTGCAGGATTCTGTAATTCCTCAAGGCTACGGATTGTGACTGATGCAAAACACAGGATGTGTGAACTTAGCCTAAGGGGGAGCAGCTGCTGACCTCTGCCATGAAAAACTATTGCTAGCTCACATTTCAACTGGAGTAAAAGTGGGCAGGGTCTGCTCTTGTGTGTGTCTCCCTTCTCCTCCCCTTCTGGGTATTTGCAGAAGGAGAGGGGAGGATGAAGTTTTGGTTCGCATTACGGAGATATTTTGTCGGTAACTGCAAAGTAATACTGAGACGTGGAAAGTGACACCGAAGACCGCTGACAGCGCCAATTCTGGCTTTACTGCTAACTTAGGCAAAAATTGAAGTTGCACCCAATGCTTCCTCCTATGTAATTACTGCATTTTTCGGTTTATACCCCAAATTTAGAGATAAAAAAGGGGGCCATCTTATCTGGTGGTGTCTTACCGGGAGGCAGCGGTGGTGGAGCGGGGTCACAGGAGGCAGGGGCGGTCATGGAAAAGTGCGATGCTGAGGGGGCTGTGCTGGAGCTGCGGGCACTGGAGCTGTGCTGGAGCTGTCGGCACTGTGCTGGAGTTGCGGGATGAGGGGCCTGTGCTGGAGCTGCGGGCACTGGATCGGTGCTGGGGCTGTCGGCACTGTGCTGGAGTTGCGGGATGAGGGGCCGGTGCTGAAGCTGCGGGCACTGGAGCTGTGCTGGGGTTGCGGGATGGAGGGGCCTGTGCTGGAGCTGCGGGCACTGGAGCTGTGCTGGGGCTGTTGGCACTGTGCTGGAGTTGCGGGATGAGGGGCCGGTGCTGGAGCTGCGGGTACTGGAGCTGTGCTGGGGCTGTCGGCACTGTGCTGGAGTTGCGGGATGAGGGGCCTGTGCTGGAGCTGCGGGCACTGGAGCTGTGCTGGGGCTGTTGGCACTGTGCTGGAGTTGCGGGATGAGGGGCCGGTGCTGGAGCTGCGGGTACTGGAGCTGTGCTGGGGCTGTCAGCACTGTGCTGGAGTTGCGGGATGAGGAGGCTGTGCTGTGCTGGGGGCGCCATCCTGAAAATGTCATCAGTGCGGACCTCAAATAATGGTGCCCAGAATCAGCACGTGCGCAGATGGAGGTCTTGACTTAAGAACTCATCGGCACATGTGCTGCTTCTGCTCCATTAATCTCTCAGTAGCAGACTTAAGGAAAATGGCGCCTGGAGGTGCAGTGTGTGCATATGCGATCTTGAGCAGAGAGCTCCATCTGCACATGCGCCAACTCTACTCTCCACCATCCCCGGTAAGCAACATTCAGATTATAAGACGCACCACTCATTTTTTGGGAGGAAAAGCGCGTCTTATAATCCGAAAAATACAGTAGCTTCTTCAGCTGCTGTTAGATGTATCGGTTCCTGGGAAAGCTGAACCCATTGGAAAACTGTTCCTGGGAAAGCTTGCCTCCCAGCTTTCCAGGGATCAGATACAACTAACAGCATTAGAAGAGCCATAATTTCATGGATGGGGAAGGCAGTTATCTGACCCTGGTCACAGTCGGAGCTGATGCCCAGACCTGTGCTCATCACTAGCTACTGTTATAAGAGCACTGCAGCTGGCTGATTTGACTGCTCTAGTCTGATTGCAGTAACAGCTGGTGATATAGGGAGATTGTAGCCCAGTGCAAATGGCTGGGCTACAATAAAAAGTGCGCCAGACTCCACCAAAAGAAGCAACGTGAGCACAGCACTTCAAAGCTCTCATGGACTTTGCTGGGATAAGGAGAGACATTCAGATTTAGGCCAGAAACTGCACCAACAAACGCACCAAAAGCTGCACAATACGCACAAGGCTTTAAAAAGGTGTTAGCCAGAACCTGTTACTTGGAAAAGTGTTATTAACCTGCAGATATGGGGTTAATCTGCAGGTTAATAGCATTTGAATCCTGCCCTGTCCTGCACATTAAACCTCTCAGCCAAGACACAATTTAACCTTCTGGCAGCGGTCTGGTTTCAGTCATGGAGGCGGGCACGGGTTCAATCACCATTCTTTGTAGGAGAGCAACGGCTATAACCAAGCACCCACATTGACTGACAGTCACTCAGCATTAGAGGAAGCTGTCAGTCAGTGCGGACGGCATGGTTACAGATGCTGCTTTCCTACAAAGAAAGGTGATTGAACCCACGAGGTCTCCATAACTGAAACCAGAATGCTGCCGGGAGGAGTAAAGTTTGCACCCCTTTGCTGGGAGGAAGCTATGTGCAGGCGCTGGGCAGGTTCAGAATGCTATTACAACCTGCAGATTAACCCCACATCAGCAGGCTAATAGCATTTTTCCATGTGACAGGTTCCCTTTAAAGAATGTTTTAAAATAATACATGCACAAAAATAAAAATAGGAGCACATGATGCAAAAAAAAAATAAAAAAAAATAAAAACATTGCTTGGGCTGTGTTCAAATAGAGTATTGTCATAAGGTTAGTGTCTCCGTCGGGGGCTTACATCTGAACCCTCACAAAATGGGATTCAGGTGCAAAGGCTGATAGGGCCATTGATTATAGTGATGAATATGGAGTTACAATGTGCTCTATCATGTATAATTTGGCCGTATATGCTTGGTCAAGGGGGTGGGGGGGGGAAGCGCAGCAAGACATAGTTGGCTGTGTTTTGCTGACTACCCACAACAGGCACATATGGACGAAAATGGATGTCCAACAGAGCACACTGACCATCTGCATCATTACAGTCAAGGGCCCAGTTAGTGTATACACTCGAATCCTGTTTTGTGGGGGTTCAGAGCCTGACAAAGCCGATAACCACAGGGCCAAACGCTATTTAAAATAACCCTTACCCCTTCTTTCCCCTATCAAGTTATTGTTTATGTCAGGCCAGCATGTGACCAGCCTATACATTGCCTCATTGTTTACGTCCATGATACCAGCTGTATAGCACATGACCGCTTAGGCCACTGACAGGCTGCAGTGGTCACATGGAGATGGCTGTAAACAAAGACCAAAAGGACCACTGTAGAGTCTATAATAGATTGTCAAAAGAATTATTTCACAGCAAAGTGACTAATCCTTGCAAATCTGTTTGTGGAGGGGACAACTGTATACTTGCATATGGGAAGAAATCTAAGATAAAGAAATTCTGTATTGAGCCCTCTTCAGAAAACTACTTGTTTTCAACAATTCAGAGTTAATATGGTCTAAACTAGAAAAATGATTGGCATCCCAGTAAACATACTTTGTACTATTGGGCAGGAAATGATCACTAGACGTTGACATCACCTTTGACACTTCACAGTTTTTAAGGTTTGTATTTGAAGCCATTGATTGGGAACATTCTTTTTTTTATATCCAGAAATGCAAATCTGTCCTATCATGTAGTAATCATCCAGGTACAGGGCTAGCCATCAGAGATATCTTTGAACTGATGATTAGAAAGGTGCATGGATTTAAGATTTTCATTCCATAGAAATAAACAATGAAGGTTTCCATTCAATTAATACAAAGCAGGAAATTTTGGAAACTGTGAAACTTATTCAATATTTTATTTTTTGAATCTGGAGAAAATAACCCACAAACACCTTAAGTAAATATAGTAGCACACACCTTCATCTTCCTCCTCCTCGTCAACACCATCTCCATCAGCCTCGGCATCAGAGTCTGGTGCCTCCTTATCATCCCGGTCATATCCGTCTAGGTATGTCAGCTGCGGGAGGAGTTTGAATACACTTTCTCTGTAGTCATTTAGATTTGTTACTTCACAGTTAAAGAGGTCGAGACTCTTCAAATGTTCCAATTTTTTCTGAAATAGATGTTATTTTCAGGTCATTAGCATGCTTAACTGAATGCATTCCCTATTCTAATACTACAAGAAATGTCTGGCTGTAGTCATTCACGTGGCTTTTCAGGATAAGCTGCTCTATGTATACTTGAGAACCAACATTTCTGACAATTCTATGATTTGTTCCCAGCATTCTCAGTAAACTATTCCCTGTATGTATCTAGCTTCTTTTTCCCTTTCCCTGCTCTATAGACTTATGATCAGCATCTGGAAACATGGCCCTTAGTGAGCTGAAAACCTGTCTTCACTGAAGACAGATTTCAGCACTGAACTTGTGTAAGAATAGTTGTTGGAGTGGGGTTAGAGTTTTTTTTCTTCAATAAGATATATAGGGCCTAATTCAAAGCTTTCACAGGTGAATTGTGGCACACAAATTTGAAAAGTCCCAATATTTAGGGGCATCTTAGAGATGAAGCTAAATTTTGCAACTTTTAGAATTTTCACGCTAGTTTCTCCCAGCTCAGGACGGGGTCAGGACGCCACAGCTTGTCTAAATCATGACAAGCTGTGGCTTTCCGTACACCAGAAATTGATTTCTAGTACCCAACAGGTTGAGATTCCTGGTGTAGAGCATGGAAACACACAACACTTGCCAGCCATTCCAGATTCATGAAGAGGCGTGCATCTGTTCATGAGTAGGAGCGTCCAACACGCCACCTCATCAATATTGGCGGCTTGATGAATCGAGCCAATAGTCAAACAGTAGTAGAAAATGAAACATGTTACTAGAAAAAAAAGGGAGGCAACATGTGGAGTTTGTTCGTTAGTTTCTGCCAACTCTGCCACAATAGTTGGAGCGAGACGGGCAAAAGATATCTGGAGTGGAATAGGTTTTCTGGCGTGACGCACATAGGCGCAAACCGCCACTTGTCAGACGCTCCTAATTGATTAAAAAGCATGGGCCTATTAATGAACCAGAAGCACCTGCCTCCAACACACCCCTCAAGACTGGCGAGAAAATCACTGGTCTTGATGAATCGGGGCCTGTAAGTCTATTGGTCAGATATTTGCTATGTACAGTATAGCCCTGTAAACTTCAGAATTCAGGCAGCTGCTTCTGTCTTCAGTAATATCATCAATAAACACTAGTGATCCAGTGCCATTGGAAGCCATGCATGCCCATGCCATAACACTGCCTCCACCATATATTATGAAGGATGTGGTGAGCTTTAGACCATGAGCTGTTCCAAGCCTTTACCATACTTTCTTCTTTACATCATTTTGGTACATGTTCATCTCAGTTTCATCTGTCCAAAGAATGCTTTGACAGGACTGGACTGACTTCTTTAGATGTTTTAAGGCAAAGTCTAATCGGGCCTAATTTAAAGTCTGATTAAGGGTAAGTACATACAGTGCGTTTTTGCACGTTTTTCGTTTACGTTTTTGCCCTCAAAACTGCATGACTTTGCTTCCCCAGCAAAGTCTATGAGTTTTCATTTTTGTTGTCCGCACACAACTTTTTTTTTTTAGCTGCGTTTTTGAGCTTTAAAAAAAAATAAAAATGGACATGTCAATTCTTTCCTGCGTTTCCCCCCATGAAATGCATTGGAAAAACGCAGAAACGCAGAGATCAAAAACGCATCAAAACACAGCCAAAAACGCACCAAATCGCGGCAAAAACATGCGTTTTTTGCCGTGGCTGCATTTTTAGCGGCCAAAAACGCAGCGTCAAAAAAAGGCAGAGTGTGCACATAGCCTAATGTTTTGCCCTCGTGAATGCTATTTGCTCTTATAAAGTCTTCTCTTTATGGTAGACTTGGATACTGAAACACCTACTTTGTGAAGAATGTTCTTCTCTTGGGTAGATATTGTGAAGGGGCTTTTCTTCATCATGGAAAAGATTCTGTAATCATACACCACTGTTGTCTTCCGTGGACATCCAGACCGTTTTGATTTCCAAGCTCACTAGCGCGTGGTTTTTTTTGCAGAATGTACCAAGATCTTTATTTGACCACTCTTAACATATTGCCTATCACCCTGATGGATTTCTTCTTTTTTTTAGCCTTATGATGATCTGTTTTTCTTCCATTGATATCTCCTTTGACCACATGTGGATTTAGAATAACAGCTTCCAAATGCAAATGCCACACCTGGAATCAGCTCCAGACCTTTTACCTGCTTAATTGAGTATGCGTTAAAGAGAAATAGCTTATGCAACCCATTAAAGAGCTTTTTAAGATAATTGTCCAATTACCTTTGTTCCCTTGAAAAGAGGCAGCTATATACAGTATTTAGGAGCTGAAATTTTTAAAACCACCTATTCCAGTTGGGATGTGAATACCTGCAAACTAAATTTGAGAGTCTGCACTTTACGCCCACCTTGATAATATAACTGAATCCTTAATATATTTTAATAAACATAAAACGCCGAAACTTGTATCACTGTCGAAATATTTCTGGACCTCAACAGTTGTAGATCTAGATTTGTTTTGTGTATTCATTTTGTTACATATAACCAAATGTCACACTTAATGATGGAGATGGTTGGCAGCAAAAGAATAAACAAAGAAAAAAAAAAAAGAAAATGTGAAAAATCATACCAGAGGTTCCAAGGTACTAATATCTTTTAATTTATTTCCACTGAGGTTTAGATGTGTGAGATTGGGAAGTTTCTCTGCTAATACGTCCAGACCTCCAGAGATTCTATTGTCACTTAATTCAAGCTAAAAATGCAATGGAAAAAACATGTTTTATTTTAATTTTAGGAGAGAGACAAATGCAGATCCACTACTGATAAAACCATGACAAAGCAAATGTGTTTAAGAGTATATGTACTGTAATTCCTTACTGACATGCAGATTTTACTTTTTATTTTTTGTGTTGTAATTTTTTTCTCTTCCAAGAGAAATAATGTTTACATTTTTCCATCCACATAGCAATATGGTATTTAATGTGCGTCAAAAATGACCAGAATAGAATTCTCCAGATCACTATGATTACAGCAATACTAAACCTATATAAACAGTGAGTGAAATAACTATTGAACACGTCACCAATGTTACATTTCTAAAGGTGCTATTGACATGAATTTCTCACCAGATGTTGGTAACAACCCATCCAATCCACACAGGCAAAGAAATCAAACCAAAAATTTCCATAAATTAAGTTGTATAATAATGAGAAATGATAAAGGGAATAAAGTATTGAACTCACTTACTGAAATTAATTTTATACTTTCTACAAAAGCCTTTGTTGGTGATGCCAGTTTCAAGATGCCTCCTGTATGGAGAAACGTGTGATTTTGGCTCAATATTCTACACAAACACTTCAAATCCTGAAGGTTCCATGGGCTCCTTCTATGAGCTCTGAGTTTAGTTCCTTCCATACATTTTTTTATTGGATTCAGGTCAGGTTATTGGTTTGCCTTTCTAGCAGCGTTATTTTCTCTGAAACCAATTGAGTTTTTTTGGCTGTGTGTTTGGTATCATTGTCTTGTTGAAATTTCCATCCTTGTTTCATCATCATCCTGGTAGATGGCAGCAGATGTTCATCAACAAAGTCTCGGTACATTTGTCTGTTCATCCTTCCTTCAATTATATGAAGTTTGCCAGTGCCCTATGATTAAAAACAGCCCCACATCATGATGTTCCTACCTCCAAACTTCACAATTGGTGCTTTTGGGGGGATACACAGTGCCTCTTGGCCTCCACACATAGTGGGTATTATGGTAGTGAAAGAGTTGAATTTTGGTCTCATCTGACCAGCTTATATTCTCTCAGTATTTCACAGGCTTGTCTAAATGTTGCGCAAATGTTAAATGGGCCCAAACATTTTTTTTTCTTCTCAGCATTGGAGTCTTGCGTGGTGAGTGTCCATACAGGCCATGGAGGTAAAATGTATTACTTATTGTTTTTCTTGAAACAATGGTAACTGCTGATTTCAGGTCTTTCTGTAGCTCTCCACTTGTGGTCCTTGGCTCTTTGATGACTCTTCACAATTCTTTTCACTCCTCTGTGTGAAATCTTTTGGTGAGCACCTTGTTGTGGCCAGTATATGGTGAAATTATGCTATTTCTACTTCCAGATTATGGCCCCAAAAGTGCTCAGTGGAAACTTCAGTAGTTTAGAATTTCTTCGGTAACTAATGCCATCACTATATTTTGCAACAATAAAGTTGTGAAGGTCTTGAGACAGCTCACTGGTTTTACCCATTATGAGATGTTTCATGTGTGGAACCATGGTAATGAGACAACTTTATACAGGCCTTCAGTTGGACCAGATGATATTATTTTTGGCTAAGTGGCAAGACTGCTTTCTAATTACTGATAGATTTCAGCTGTTGTTACTTTTCATGGCTTTTTGCATCTCTTTATTTAGGTGTTCGATACTTTTCCATATGTCATTTCTGATTATAATACATCAATAAATATTTGGACATCTATAGTTTGATTTCCTTGTCTGTGTGGATTGGATGGGTTCTTACTGACAGCTGGTGAGAAATTTATGTAATCATCACCTGTAGAAATATATTTACTTAGAAAATTGGTGACAAGTTCATGGACATGAAAATATTAAGTATGCTTATTTACATTTCTTTAAATTTAGTGGGGGAAACGGGATTGATTTGAAATTTTATATTTATTTTTCTAACTTCTATATGGTTTGTAAACTTAGGGAACATAAACGAGCAATCCACTGGCTGCTTGTAACATACACTTCAGCAGACCCCCGGCTGCCATGTCAAGCTATCGGTTCCTTGTGATCATGTCACGAAGGGGTCGATGGGCACGTAGAGCAATGTGTCCTTTGGACCGACTGTTGTATATGTTGCCAATAGATACGGACGGCAGTATTTAATGATTTAACAGCAGTGGGCAGTCTTGGCTCCATTCGCTGTTGTTATATGCAGATGATAAATAAATATCTAAATTGTAAAATGTTGCGGAACATGCTGGTGGTATATAGAAATAAAATTATAAAAAAGAATGCCACCATCATACATAACACAGCTATTGTCTACAGGGAAAGATGCAGGCTCTCTCTTCTGAGCCTGCTTGAAAAAAGGGTACCCAACAAATGACATATGTCAGGAAGCGGTTAATATTCTCAATAATATGAATATATGGAGACTATTCAAATAGCTATTCATGTAATGGATGACTGGGGAGAGGGAAGCTCTCCATGACATCCATATAGACATCTTTAAAGGCGTTAAAGCATGATTAACAGGTGTTAAAGGGAACCAACCAGCAGAATTTTCATATATAAAGTAAAGCCAGTGCTATACTGGCACTAGGATGCTGAATGTAACTATACCTTTTGTTCTGAGACTGGATGTTTTATTTCAGAAATGTGTGCAAGTAAAGTTCCAGCAATGCACAATTTGATTGACAGGTGCAACGGGAATATGTGGGTCTGGTTTTGCCATTGAATCCCGCCTATGGCTGCCTGCCTGGCCTTCCTCCCCTTGTCACAGTCATAGACGTTAATTCTGGCGTAGGCAGATAGCCAGGGGTAGGAATAGATAGAAAGACCCAACTCACATATTCCCTTCCTGTTGCACCTGTCAATCAAATAGCAGTGCATTGCTAGAACTTTACTTGCACATATTTCTGAAATAAAACATCCAATCTCTGAACAAAAGGTACGCTTACATTCAGCATCATAGTGCTAGCTGGTTACTTCCCTTTAACTTGTGCAGTTATTCGCAATGAGGTCTTGAGTGGAGTTCCTACAATACGACAAGTGAGAATCTGAACAATCTTCATAAAAATGTAGTTTTACAAAGAAACATGGTTAAACACTGCAAGAATCACCCCCCTCCAGATGGCATCCCTAAAAATGACGGTATACATCAGCAATATATCTTTACATTCTAGGATGTGAAAATAGTGACATTTAAAACTTGAAACATGAACTTACCTTTTTTAACTTGGGTAACTTTGGAAGGTTTGATACGGACATCAACATGACATTTATTAGACTGAGGAACTCTAGATTAACAAACTCTGCTGTGAGGCCCTCAATTTTGCCTTCGCGTGCTCTGCAGTTGTCAAGTACCAGTTCTCGCACCTGTAATGTAATAATGCACACCATTTCAATATAATACAATACAAATGAAGAGGTAGATTACTGAGCGATGTGAAGAGGAGGGTCACTCGCTCGTGATATTTCTGCCCTGTCCTTCTGAGTACTGCTGCTCTATATTGTGCACCGATTTTTACTTTTTCCTGGAACGTTTGCACACAGTGAGACATTTTCTATTCTTGCTAACATTGATACACCATTATCTTCCCCCTGTGTAGGTAACACAAGGTATCTAACATAGGACTCATCCAAAAAAAAAAAAAAAAAAAAAAAAAAGGATACTTGTCACTGGTGCTGCCATCTCTTTATAAATCTAACATGCAGCATTGTGGAATAAATGTTTCTATACAATATAGAATATTTGGCAGCAATATGTATATGTATCTATGGAAACAAGTGCCTATCGACTAGAATATCGTTGCTTCTTATTAAGAGCAAAAATGACAGCGTAAACGCGCAATTAAAAAGAGTACCCATTCATTTTTATTTTATAAATAAAATACACACATTAAAGTTAGAAACTCTGTAATATACCTTAGATCCCGGATTGATCATTCAATCCTTAGTTCATGGGGAGATTCTGTATTCAGTGAAGACAGATTTTCCCATTACTAAAAAGGGAAGGAGCTTGTAACATTCTATGAAGGGTGAAGCTAGAGGCAAAAACAATCTGCTGCAAGGTCTCCATAGACCTTTATGAGCAACAACTGTCATCTCTGATCTCAGAAATGGGAATATCTGTATTCACATTCTACCCATGAATTAAGAGGAAAGGAGCAGTCTAAAAGATGAAAAAAAGCAGATTTCCCTAATAAGATACGGTATATTAAAACGTTACTAAAGGCCACTTTACACGCTGCGATATCAGTACAGATATCGCTAGCGTGGGTACCCGCCTCCATCGGTTGTGCGACACGGGCAAATCGCTGCCCGTGGCGCACAACATCGGACCCGTCACACTACTTACCTTCCCTGTGACGTCGCTGTGACCGGCAAACCGCCTCCTTACTAAGGGGGCGGTCCGTGCGGCGTCACAGTGACGTCACTAAGCGGCCGCCCAATCAAAGCGGAGGGGCGGAGATGAGCGGGACGTAACATCCCGCCCACCTCATTCCTTCCGCATTGCGGGCGGCGGCTGGTAAGGTGAGGTTCCTCGCTCCTGCGGCGTCACACGGAGCGAGGTGTGCTGCCACGGGAGCGACGAACTACATCGTACACGCTGCAGCAGCGATATTTGAGAAGTGACCCCCCATGTCAACGAGGAGCGATTTTGGACATTTTTGTAACGATGCAAAAATCGCTCCTAGGAGTCACACACAACGAGATCGCTACAGCGGCCGGATGTGCGGCACAAAATCCGTGACCCCAACGAGATCACTGCAGCGATCTCGTAGCGTGTAAAGCACACTTTATTTTCACAGGTATTGTTGATTTATAAAAAAAGATATAAAACGATGTAGCACTTTATATAACAGTATTATAAATCAGTGCATAAATCAAGTGATTGTCAGCTACCATAACAGTTCTCCCATCAACAGTGTGACAATTATAACTAGAATCTGCAAAGGTGATGAAGATCACACATCTGTATTATAAAGGATTTGTATCCAAATCTCACCAGCAATTCCAGAGAGCGCTTTATGTTCTTTGGAGTGCCGTACGTAAATGACTACACCATAATATTCACACTAATCACAGAATAATCACAGCAGGTTGTATTTGCACTAGACAACAGTGGTCTGGTGCCTAAGCGGAAAGTTCTAAGATACAGTGGCGGCATGAAAAACTATATTTTACTCTCCTTCCCTTCTACCAGCCCAAATAACAAAACCGGTCTCCTCCGAAGGGAAGAGGAGAGGAAAGGGGGGGGGGGGTAGAGGCGTGTGGCTGCTAAAAAACAGGACCAGATGAAAGAACAACTCCAATCACAGAAGGTCATCTATAAGATACCTGGATCTAAAGATGCATTTACAAATCATGACTTATAAAGCATCACTACAGCATTTTTTTTTTATTTCACTGCTGAAGTGGTGCTTTAAATCCAAGTCCCCTGCCTTGGTGATCAGGGGGTGACTCAGACGCCTGCCATCACTAAGCTATGACTTCGTGGCTGCTGTAGGCTGCCATAAACTCCTTATTAGCCCGATTGCCCTGGTGCGGTGGCAATCGGGATGAGCCGGGTAAAGTCCTGGGACTGTCACATCTAATGGATTCAGCAATTCCGTGTGGCTGCTGGCTGATATTCTTAGGTTGGGTGGCTCCCAATAACGTGGGTCTCCCCATTCTGAGAATATAAGCCCCCAGCTATGAGGCTTTATCTTGGCTGGGTATCAAAATTGGGGGAACTGCATGCCAGGTTTTTTAATTATTTATTGTACTGTACGATATAGACCCGCCCACAGGTGGCTGTCATTGGTTGCAGTTGTCACTCAGAGTGGGGGTGTGTGACTGCAACCAATTATAGGCGCCGGTGGTCGGGAGAAGCAGTGAATGAGATGAGCCTAATGAGCGGCCGGCACTTTCAGAAGCAGGAGAGGCCGCGAGAGCAGTGTGACAGTCGCTCCAGTGATCGGTGAGTATGAAGCCCAGAGAGACAAACAGAGAGACAGACAGAGAAAATGGAGAAAAGTTGGTGACCTGCGTTTTTTGTTGACAAAAATGCATCCAAAACGCAACCAAAAGGCAGTGCAAACGCACAGCTCAACATTTTAGTTGCGTTTTGACACCCCTCATTAATTTCAATTAGTGGAAAATGCAACCAAAACGCAATGAAGAAGGGACATGCTGCTTTTTTTAGGCAACAATTTTGACAAATATTTGTCAAACAAAAACGCAGCCGAAAAAAAAAGCAACGTGCGCATAGAATTTCTGATTTATCATAGACTTTGCTGGGGAAGCAAAACGCATGCATTTTGTCAATGACACAGTGTAGTTTAAAACCAACCAAAATGCAACGTGCGCACATGGCCTTATAGTAATGTAGACACAGCAATCATTAATATGTCAGATTTGACAATGGATCCGGTGTCTATTGCCCACACACGGACAACACAAAAGAGTGAAAATAAAGCCATTTAATGAGTCATGTATGTCAGTTGAATTAGTGTTCTCTAAAATGTATTTGGGTTTTAACCTAACTGGATGATAATTGGATGAATAACAGTTCAGATGGTCTTTCGGCTGGCAGCTTTCTCATCAAATTCTCCCATACACAGAAGCCCACTTTTTTTTTTATGAGAGCCAATGCTAGACTCCTCTAGCGGTAGCTGATCTATTAGGCTATGTGCCCACGGGGAAAGCGTCCTGCGGTTATATCCTCAGGAGCTCCCAGAAAACCGCAGCACAGCTTTCTGTTTTTATGCTGCGGTTTTATTGAGGAATATCCTGCGGATATGCTGCGGTCATTCTGCATTGAGGATACAGGACCATGGCTTCAGCACTGCATCCTCAATGCAGAACAAGTGCTGGAGTGATCGGTGAGTTCATACTTACCTCCATCATGCAGCACTTCTCTCCGGCCGTGTCTGTCTGCACATTGCCGGAGAAGGTGGGCGGGCCCGAACTAGCTCCAGCTGTCACATGAGCGGTGCTCATGCAGGCCCCGCCCACCTCCTGCTGCTCACACCTGGCTCCACTGCACTCCTCTGCACCGGAGGAAGTGACTCTGGTGTCTTCTATCAAGGCAGGTAAATATGGGATCGTGCGGAAAAATCAGCAGGAATAATTGACATGCTGCAGATTTTTCCGCAGGGAAATCCGCATGGTTTCCGCTGTGGAAAAAAACGCAGCATGGGCACAGCAGTTCCAAAATGCCATAGAAATGGCTGGGGACTCGCTGTACTGCAGATTTCTGAAAAATCCGCAGAATTTCCGCGAACAAAATCTCAGCAAATTCCGCAAATTTTCTGCAGTGTGGGCACATAGCCTTAGGGGTACTTTACACGCTGCGTCATCGCTCCGATATATTGTCGGGGTCACGTCGTTAGTGACGCACATCCGGCGCCGGTAGCGACATTGCAGAGTGTAAAACAAATAAGCGACGGTCAACGAGCGCAAACACGTGCAAAATCGTTGCTCGTTGACACGTTTATTTCCATAATATCGGTGCTGCTGCAGGTACGATGTTGTTTGTCGTTCCTGCGGCAGCACACATCGCCATGTGTGATGCCGCTGGAACGACAAACATCTCCTTACCTCTGTCCACCGGAAAAGGAGGAAGGAAGGAGGTGGGCGGCATGTTCCGGCCACTCATCTCCTCCCCTCCTTTTCTATTGGGCGGTGGTTCAGTGACGCTGCTGTGACGTCGCTGTGACGCTGAACGAACCGCCCCCCTTAGGAGGCGGATCACCGGTCACAGCGACGTCGCAGAGCAGGTATGTGCGTGTGACGCTGCCGTAGCGATAATGTTCGCTACGGCAGCGATCACCACATATCGGCCGTGTGACGGGGCCGGGTGCAATCGCGCTCGATATTGCTAGCAAATGCTAGCGATGTCGCAGCGTGTAAAGGTACCCCTTAGAGTACAAAAAGAAACTGCAATCCAAAATCGCCATACCGTATATTATCTCTCCCAATCATCTGTTGGGGATCCCAAACAAAACACAAGACTGTCGGCGAAACCTGTTATCGACCTACAGAAATCAAATGTGTATGGGGGTCTAAAATGCAATCTAAAGCAGGTGTTACCAACCTGTGGCTCGAGAGGCCCGTGATGCGTTCTAGGAGCGGCTGTCTGCCAGCTTGGTGCATTAGCAAAAGGTCAAGCAAACAGATATGAAGAGCAGGTCTCTGGATGGTGACTTGTGAGTAGCCCCACACAGAAGAGCAGATCTGAATGGGGGCAAGGTAAGATTGTGGAATAGTGCCTCAGTGTCGTTTCTGTGGGAAAGCTTTGGCTGTCATACTGGTAATGCGGGCTCTGGGTGGCACTACTGTGAGGGGGATGTGGCTTGTGACTCTCTCAGAGCTGAATGTGGCTGTCAAGATCAGAAAGAATGAGGACCTCTGATCTAATATGGTCACTTTTAGGCTATGTGTGCGCATGTTGCGTATTTGCATGCAGTTACGCTGTGATCTGCACCGCAGCGTAACTGCATGCGTCCTGCGTCCCCAGCATAATCTATGAAGATTATGCAGGAGACGTGCGCACATGGCGTATTAGAGCGCAGCGATTCGGCTGCTGCCCGAAACGCACGTTCTAAAAAGTGACATGTTACTTCTTTATTGCGCTCTGCATGCAGCGCCCGCTCTGTCTATGGGAGGGGCTGCACTCAGAGCACATGGAATAGGCTTTTTTTGTTTTTTTCATTACGGACTCTTTCTGCAGCGATTTGAAGCGCACGTGTGCTGTTCAAAATCGCTGCAGAAATTTCTGCAGGGACAAACGCTACGTGCGCACATAGCCTTAGGATGATTTATCAGTATGGAGCATGAGCATTTAAAGAGCCTAGGGCAGCATGAATGCCATATACAGTATTGCACTATACACCTGTTTTCTAATAAAACTAGACTAAACACAAAGGTCCAAATTGGTTTGCTAAAAAAAAAAAAAAAAGTGCTTTCCCATATCGATCAGTCAGTATTAACAAGTATCTCTTGATAAATTTGCAGATACCTACAAGGTTTCTAGATCCAGAGCAAGAAATCACTTATGATGACACTGCCATAGCCTGATAATTGAATAACTAAGGGGTCTGATATAAAATCAAAGATATAAGAGAAACAGCAGAACCGATTGCAGGGGCCGTGATCCAAAGCTCTCTCCAATACTTGGTCACAATACAAAGATATTGGCATTACACAGGTTCGGGTATTTGCCGCATATCCTTTTAAATCATTTAACTTTTCATTTTTTTTATACTGTAGACTATATTTGTGCAATATTGCACATTACTTCTTAATCCATGAAATTTCTGCCAAAACAAGGTGAAAATTGAAAAAATGAAAACCAAATGACTGAAGATCCATTTGTAAATATGTGCATATTATTTTCAGACACTAGAGGGCATCATACAACCCTTGTTACACAACAATACACACAATCCAGTATGTGAAGTATGTGAAATGTCATCCCTGAGCAAAGTATCAAAGGTGAATTTGGTGAATCATAAGGGAAACAAGTGTTACTAAGTCACAACAAGCAAGGTAACTTCCAATAATAACAGAACTTAATAGTGCTGTGAATAGATTCCCAGGTCTCATTCTATCGACCACGACAGTAGTTTTTGGTTGTAGCACGAAGTGGAAGTACTGCCAATTACTTTCCGGTATCCACGGCTATTCTTTTTAAGAGCTGGCAGGGTGAAATGTCATCTTTGTGACATCAAGAGTAGCTAGGAAATCAAAAGCAGAGCTACGGACATCAGCAAGTAAAAGAGAGTACTCCCACTTCCGTAAAGCGGCCACTAACCACTTTTGTTCCTAACGGAATGGGTTGTCTGAATAAACTCCCACCAACTAAGGGTATGTTCCCACGTTGCAGATTTGTTTGCAGTTTTTCTGCATCTAAGGCTAAGGACACATGGCAAGTAAAATGGAGCAAGTGGAAGGCGATAAAAAAAAAAAAAAATTGCATTCCACTCGGATGAGTGTTTTTTTCTCAGCGCTAATCGGACCGAGAAAACAATCGCAGCATGCTGTGGGTGGAATCAGATTAGTTTTCAATCCCACCCATACAAGTCTATGGGCGCAAGAGAAACAACGCATTGCACTTGTATTACACCGGAGTGCAGCGCGATATACCAATCAGCTGACAATGGAGGAAATAGGCAGATTAGTCCCTCCCTCTTTTCCGCTGCACCCGCCTTCTTCTACGCAGCTGTGCTCTGATCACAGGATATCATCACAGTGGCATGACACTTGGCTTACACTCCAGAGCGGGAGCCGAGTGTCATGCGATGCACTCAAAGTAGTGCTTGTGTGGCCCCAGCCTAAGGCTATGTGCGCACTAGAAAGTGCCATTTTTTAAGCAAAAAAACGGACCCCCTGAAAGAATCCTGCACCCGCGGTAAAAAACACGGTAAAACCGCACCCGCGTTTTTAACCGTGGATTTTCCGCAAGTTGGTCCCCGCAGTTTTTACAGTTATCTATGTCAAAAAAACCTGCTGAAAAGAAGTGGCATGCACATTTTCTCAAGAAATTCTGCAGAAAGAATGTTCTTGAGAAAAAAACGCAGTGTGCGCACAGCTATTTTTTTTTTCCCCATAGGTTTTGCTGGGAAATGCCTGCAGAAAGGTTACAAACATTTCTCAAGAAATTTCTGCAGCAAAACCACGGGTAAAAACGCAGTGTGTGCACAAGGCCTAATACTTTCATCTCTTGGCAGGAAAAAAATAAAACCGCGTGTTTTCAATGTGCTTTTTATGCATTATGTTAGGAAAACCACTGGACAAAAACACAAATAATTGACATGTGAATTGTTTGGTGCAGTTTTTTCCGCACCAAAATTTACAAGAAAAAATCTGCAGTGTGTGCATGGAACGTCAGGATTATCATATACTTTGCTGGGATGTGTTTTCCCTTGCATATTGATTAAAATATGCAAGACAAAAAACGTGAACAAATGCAGCGTGTGCACACAGCCTAAAAAATGTTTTCTGATAACATTAAACTGATCAGACATTTTTTATACTGTGGAGTTTTAAAATTCCTTAAAGGGAATCGGTCAGGTCCCCTGTTCCCTCCAACCCAGCAGCATT
Organism: Anomaloglossus baeobatrachus; assembly: GCF_048569485.1. NCBI lineage: Eukaryota > Metazoa > Chordata > Amphibia > Anura > Aromobatidae > Anomaloglossus > Anomaloglossus baeobatrachus. Next base: position 509,327,185 of record NC_134353.1, read on the forward strand.
CACGTGTATGACAAAATTCTCTACCTAACCAGACCCTGTGTAATGCTATTTACTAAAATCAATGTTTAAAAAGCATTTATGAAGAGCATCGTTACTATGCTCATTAGGCCTTGACTAGTCACAGGGGTGTTAGTTCCCTAGACTAGTTGGCCCTATTTCCATGATATCATGCCCAAAGGGGAATGATTTCCAAGAGCCAGCATCACTGCCAGCTCCTGGAAATCTTGCGCATGCGCGTGACTTATTTCAACAAAGTCCGTGTGCCTCAAGCAGGGTGTACGCGTACCGGCTTCAGAGAGGTGTACAGCACATGATTGGAAGAAAAGCTTCTATGTGCTCACAGTGGCATGATAACATGGAAAGAGGGCCGACTAGTCTGGGGAAACAACGTCTCTTCGAATAGTCAAAAGCTTAGCATAGGAATGGCACTCTACAACTGTTTTTTTTTTGTTTTTTTTAAACAATCATATTTGTGAATAGCATTATACAGGGCTGGTTAGGCAGGGAATTTTGGCATACACATGAGAATGCTGCTGGGTTGGAGGGCACAGGGGACCTGACAGGCTCCCTTTTAAAGCAGATCTGTTAGGCTACTCTGTAAGGGCCGCTGTCCTATTAGCATAAAGCACACTTTTTTTTATCCACCGTTTTGGCGAATAGAAGCCAATACACTGGACATAAATTTTTGAGTTTAGTATATTATTTGGGGAAATGCAGAGCACAGGAAAAGGGGAGTGCTTCTTTAACCCCTTAAGGACGAAGCCAGTTTTGTACTTAATGACCAGGCCATTTTTTGCAATTCTGACCAGTGTCACTTTATGAGGTCATAACTCTGGAACGCTTCAACGGATCCCGGTGATTCTGACATTGTTTTTTCGTGACATATTGTACTTCATGATAGTTATAAATTTAGAACGATATTTTTTGCTTTTATTTGTGAAAAAATCGGAAATTTGATGAAAATTTTGAAAATTTTGCAATTTTCAAACTTTTAATTTTTATGCCCTTAACCCAGAGAGTTATGTCACACAAAACAGTTAATAAATAACATTTCCCACATGTCTACTTTACATTAGCGCAATTTCTGAAACAAAATGTTTTGGGGTTAGGAAGTTAGAAGGGGTCAAAGTTCATCAGCAATTTCCCATTTTTTCAACAAAATTCACAAAACCATTTTTTTAGGGACCACATCACATTTGAAGTGACTTTGAGAGGCCTGGGTGACAGAAAATACCCAAAAGTGACACCATTCTCAAAACAGCACGCCTCAAAGTACTCAAAACCACATCCAAGAAGTTTATTAACCCTTCAGGTGCTTCACAGGAACTAAAGCAAAGTGGAATGAAAAAAAGCAAAAAATAAAATTTTACCTAAAATGTTGCTCTACCCCAAATTTATTCACTTTTAGAAGAAATAACACAACAAAATGAACCCCAAAACTTGTTACCCACTTTCTTATGAACGCGCCAATACCCCACATGTGGTCAGAAACCTTTGTTTGGACAAATGGGAGGGCTCGGAACAGAAGGAGCAATATTTGAATTTTGGAAAGCAAATTTGGCTGAAATAGATTGCGGGCACCATGTTGCATTTACATGTCCGCCAAGGTACCTAAACAGCAGAAACCCCTTACAAGTGACACCATTTTGGAAACTAGACCCCTCAAGGCTTCTATCTAGGGGTATAGTGAGCATTTTGGATCCACAGGTACTTCACAGATTTTGATAACGTTACGTTGTCACATTGAAAAGTTTCATTTTTTTCTCAAAAATGTTGCTTTAGCATCAATTTTTTCACTTTTTCAAGAGGTAATTCCAAAAATGTGACCCCAATGTTTGTTACCCACTTTTTTATGAGCGCGGTGATACCTCACTTGTGGTCTGAAACCTTTGTTTGGAGAAATGGGAGGGCTTGGAACGGAAGGAGCAATATTTGAATTTTGGAAAGGAAATTTGGCTGAAAAAGATTGCGGGCACCATGTCGCATTTGGAGGACCCCTAAGGTACGTAAACAGCAAAAAAACACCACAAGTGACCCCATATTGGAAACTAGGCCCCTCAAGGAATTTATCTTGATGTTTGGTGAGTACCCTGAACCCCCAGGTGCTTTACAGAAGTTTATAACGTTGAGCCATGAAAATAAAAAAATAAAATTTTACCACAAAATTGTTACTTCAACCAGGTAGCTTTTTTTTTCACAAGGGTAACAGGAAAAAAATCACCATGAAATTTATTGCGCAATTTCTCCTGAGTTTGTTGATATCTTGTATGTGGTGGAAATCAACTGTTTGGGCACACTACAGGGCTCAGAAGAGAAGGAGTGCAATTTGACTGCAAAATTGGCTGGAATCAATAGCGGACGCCATGTTGCATTAGGAGAACCCCTGAGGTGCCTAAGCAGTGGAGGTCCCCCACAAGTGACCCCATTCTGGAAATAAGACCCCTCAAGGCTTTAATCTAGGTGTATATTGAGCATTTTGAATCCACGAATACTTCACAGAATTTGATAAGCTTAGGTTGCCATATTGAAATTTTCATTTTTTTCACAAAAATGTTGATTTAGCGACACATTTTTCACTTTTTCAAGAGGCAACAACAAAACGTGTACCCCACAGGTTATCTAATTTCTTGTGAGCGCAGGGATACCACACATGTGGCCAAAAACCTTTGTTTGGATAAATGGGAGGGCTTGGAATGGAAGGAGCACCATTTGAATTTTGGAAAAGTTGAAGTAAATTGCGCGCACCATGTCACATTAGCAGGGCCCCTTGGGCACCTATACATCAGAAACCCCCCACAAGTGACCTCATTTTGGAAACTGGACCCCTCAAGGATTTTATTCAGGAGTATAGTAAACATTTTGAATCCACAGGTACTTCACAAAACTGTTGCTGTAGCAAAAAATTTCTCACTGTTAAGGGGGCTTTACACGCTGCGACATCGCTAATGCGGAGTCGTTAGGGTCACGGAATTGGTGACGCACATCCGGCCGCATTAGCGATGTTGCTGCGTGTGACACCGATGAGCGATTTTGCATCGTTGCAAAAACGTGCAAAATCGCTCATCGGTGACATGGGGGTCCATTCTCGATTATCGTTACTGCAGCAGTAACGATGTAGTTCGTCGCTCCTGCGGCAGCACACATCGCTGATGCGAACACGCCCCTATCACATGACAAAGGGACGTCATCCCTGGAAGCAGCCCATACAGTCTAGCATCTACACTGAGCTCAGTGTGACGCTGGAGAGGTTTGCGCGCTCAAGAGATTATGGCCGGGTACTTGCTGATAACAGTCACAGCCCCGTCCATAATCACTTGCCTGCGCACACATCACCAGCAGTCACAGTGCTCAGTCCTGTGAGACTGGCACTGGGCATGCACGGGGATGGCTGGAGCAGTGGGCGGTGCATCAGATATGGAAAGGAGCGATGGGGGCGGCATACAGGACCAGGAGGCAGAATAACGGACGGCAGAGAGCCCGCCCCCGTGTCGGATTTACAGAAGCTGCATACAAAAAGGTAGAACTTTATAAAGGCTTTATTTTGGTCTCACATGGGGCACAATAATAACAGGGACCTTCCTAGAATGCAGCCCAGGAGCTGCAGAGGGGGAATCTTTTAGCTTTTGGGCGAAATTTCTGATGACAGGTTCCCTTTAAGAAATCCATATTTGAAGGCTTCCAGCTCTGCTGGGCTCTCTCGCTTTTCCCTGCATACCTCCAACGCACTCCTCTCTGTTACCCATCTCCCCTGCGCAGGCTCAGTCAGTGGCCAGATTCATACACAGTATAACCCTTATCATTTTGAGAGATCAATGGATATTTTAGGCCCCTTTCACACATCAGTTTTTTGCCGTTAGTCACAATCTGTCAAATTTTGAAAAAAAACAGATCTGGCGACTGATGCCGCTGGATCTGTTTTTTTCTCATCGACTTGTATTAGCGACGGATGGCTAACGTTTCATTTGTCGTTTGACGGATCCATCAAAAATGGTTTGTCTGGCGGACGGGGACAATGAACAAAGTAATCTTTTTTATCTACGTCGAAAAATCGGACAACGACGGATCAGTCGCCGTCCGTCGTTTGCTAGAATGGAAGCCTATGGGCGCAGGATTCATCGTAATTCGTGAAATGACGGAATCCAGTGACGGATTCCGTTTTTTACTGAGCCTGCTCCATTATATTTAGTATCAAATAGCCAGCCAGTCGGATCCTTCGAAAAACAGATCCGTCGCTGTCCGATTTTCCACAATCACAATGGTTTGTGACTGACGGCAAAAAACTGATGTATGAAAGAGGCCTTAAAGATCTTACTGCACAAGCGTCGCCCCTTCTGATGAGATGAGCAGTAATGGTGCCTGTGCAGAATCTCAGGCAGGGGAAGACAGGTCAGAGACAAAAAGTAAACCGTCAATCACAATTGAAGGTGGTGGTAGGCAGGGAAAAAGAAGTGCAGTTCACGCTTACTGCACTTACCATTAAAACTTCAAGGATGGGTTATTCAAGAATTCCGCAAGCAAGGTAGGGATATAATGAGCATTCAAAAGGGGCTTTACACTAATGCCTGTAGCTAAGAGTCTCGCATATCCTGCTGAAAGGCCATCTTTAAAGCGTACCAATCACCAGGTTTTTCCTATATAACCTAAAGCCTATCCTATATAACCTGGCACTATCAGGCTGATTCTATACATACCTTTCTTTAGGTGTCCGCTCGGGTGTATAGGTTTTAAAATCCAAAAAATGAAAGTTTGTAAAATTAGCAGCTTGTTGAGTGACAGCAGCTTGGATCAGATAATAGCTGGGTGGGTATTCAGAGTTGTTCCCTCCCAGTTATTTACACTAATTCTTATAGAATCAATTTAGTTTTTGACTAGAAAGACCTGTGCTGATGTCATACCCATGTGACCAGAAGGGGCGGGGCCTCAGCCAACAGAAAAATGTTGCTTCCTGGTATCATTTTTGTTGGCTGAGGCCCCGCCCCTTCTGGTCACATGGGTATGACATCAGCACAGGTCCTTCTAGTCAAAAAGTAAAATCGATTCTATAATAGAATTAGCATAATATGAATACCTACCCCAGCTATCAGCTGCTGCTGTCACTCAACAAGCTGATGATTTTACAAACTTTACATGCTTGGATTTTAAAACCTATACGTCAGAGCTGACAACTAAAGGTATGTATAGAATCAGCCTGATATAGCCTAAAGCCAGTGCTATACTGGCACTATAGGAAAATCTTGGTGATTGGTGAGCTTTAACAAAAAGCTTGTGACTTTGGAGCTCTACAAACTCATCACTTACTTGTATCACTTAATTGTGTGCTGACCCCTCATTTATTTGGAAGCTTAGATGTGATTAATACCCAAGACAGTAGATACCAATGGGGACTTCTACCTACTTTATCACTCATACTTTGAAATGAGGGAGCTACTATTTTTCCATATTTTGTAACATGACAGAATAATCTGATAAATGCACGTGTGCAGCATGAGTAGGGGGCCAGTCACCAAACCTTGATATATACCATGCAGAATTCAACTGCAATAACCAGCATAATGGATTCCATCCCAAAACAAATGTAATTGCTTTGATTACACTATAGGGAAATTGGTAGGACAAAAATTGCATACTGCCGCTTAAATATACTCTAATAACTTCCATTACTAATCACACATGCATATTTCTAAGGCCACAAGTTTTATTTTTCTATTTAATTGGCTACGCCACAGTATTGTTTGCAGGAATCTGTGACTTAAAAAGATTCTAGAGAACAGAAACTAGCATGAGTAAATAGGTTTAGGAGGCCGATTCCACTGGGAAGACTGCGTTCCCTAAATATATGACCGAAACGTCGCCATTCTTCATGGGCTATTGAAATCCACTGTTTCCTATTTTGTTTCTGGTGTGCTGCCTGCTATTTTGTCTACTATATTATCTGCCTTTGGATATATGATATATTGGGGGGCTTTCCACCCATTTCTCATTTTTTTAATGTGCTCTTCCAGTTTTCTAGCTATCCATCATCTACAAGGGGCTGCTGATAAGTCTTTGGTTTTACCCAGAAAGAAACGAGATAGGATGATGAAACTTTACATTTATTCCACATGCTCTCCACTGATGTCAATACACTTCTTACATTGGTATTCCAAGTTCTGCAAGCCTAGCAAAAAGGACTTCGGTTTATGTATAAATCCTTTATCTATCCCTCCATTATCTATCTACACACACGGCACATGAATACCTGTCTGTTTCCTCTTCAGCCTTAAAGGTGGTGTCACACATAGCGACGCAGCAGCGATCACAACAAGCGATCTGACCTTACCAGGATCACTGCTGCGTCGTTACACGGTCGCTGGTGAGCTGTCAACTGTCAAACAGGCAGATCTCACCAGCGACCAGCCCCCAGCCAGCAGCGACGCGTGGAAGCGTAACTAAGGTAAATATCGGGTAACCAAGGAAAGCACTTCTCTTGTTTACCCGATATTTACCTTAGTTACTAGCGTCCGCCGCTCTCACGCTGCCAGTGCCGGCTCCCTGCACTCCTAGCCAGAGTACACATCGGATTAATTACCCGATGTGTACTCCAGCTACGTGTGCAGGGAGCCGCCACTGACAGCGTGAGAGTGGCGGATGCTAGTAACTAATGTAAATATCGGGTAACCAAGGAAAGGGCTTCTTGGTTACCCAATCTTTACCTTGGTTGCAGCTTACCGCAGGCTGCCAGAAGCCGGCTCCCTGCTCGCTTCAGTTCGTCGCTCTCTCGCTGTCACACACAGCGATGTGTGCTTCACAGCGGGAGAGCAACGTCCAAAAAATGAAGCAGGACATTCAGCAACGACCGGCGACCTCACAGCAGAGGCCAGGTCGTTGCTGGATGTCACACACAGCGACGGGACGTCGCTGCTACGTCACAGAAAATGGTGACTTAGCAGCGACGTCGTTGTCGTCGCTATGTGTGACACCACCTTTAGACTCCTGCAATTAAGCGACTTTTTGGTGACAACCTAGTCACATGACGTGATGTCACAAAGCTCTTTAAGCACTGTTATCAGAATAGAAACGCTGGAGCCCCTAGGAGAATGGGGGCCTGTGATATTGCCCAGTTTGCTCTCCCTTCTCCATGCCAGTCCTTTTTTATCAACCTGTCTCCTGATCAGTTTTTTTAGACCCCTGCAATTAAGAGACCTTTGATTACCTCATGTCACATGATTGTGAAGTCATCAAAAGGTCTTTAAACAATCTTAACCTCAGACAAACTGCTGGGGTCCCTAAGAGAGAGTGAGAAATTGTGCAGTTTGACTCCCCCCAAATAGTAACTAGGGCTTATTTTTGGAGCTTATATTTCAAGCATACTCCAAAAATCCTGTAAAATGATGATAGGACTTATTTTCAAGCTACATAGTCATCTATCCTTGGTCTCTTCCATTGGCAGAGACGAGTTAACCTCTTATCTCCTGGTAAACTGTTTTTAATTCTTTGGGTCCGCAGCAGCCTTCTGCTTCTGTTCCATGGTTGTGGATAAGCAACTTCAACCAGGTGAGCATTTTGTCTTCTACACACCTCTTAACTAGCCTGGGAAGATGCTAGCGCGCTATTTCCATTTACTATTCATCATTGCTTACATTTTATGGCATTGAGCCATAAGTGTGCAAGGCTAAGTGGGTGTCAGCTGTACACTACAGTTAAACCCGTTTAATCGCAAAGATGCCACTGCTAATGGCAAATGCACCATCTGGATTGTTGCCAGGTATAGGGGCTCAGTCTTGAACCCGAGGACATATAATCACCTTGAGATCATCCAGCTACCGTAGCCTGTCAACCTCTGTCAGTATAAGCCCAACAGGTCTAATGCATTGTAGCAACGTATATGAGTGATCAGCAAACACTAAAATGTTTACTCTTTACTCGAGCAGGTTGTATGCTCGGAAGGACTCGACTTGAGTATAATGGAAGTCACTTATTGGGCAGTCCAGCTCTCCACCCACATACAGCATTTTCGGGGGAGGCTGGGTGTTTTTTTAATTTATTACACATGCCATACAAAAAGAGAATTTTGTTACTTACCGTAAGTTCTTTTTCTTATAGTTCCGTCATGGGAGACCCAGACCATGGGTGTATAGCTACTGCCTCCGGAGGACACACAAAGTACTACACTCAAAACGTGTAGCTCCTCCCTCCTAGCATATACACCCCCTGCTAGCCAGTCCTAGCCAGTTTAGTGCAAAAGCTGAAGGAGGACATCCACCCACAAGAAGAGACAGAGTAAAACCCGGAAGAACCGGAACCTCTGTCTACAACAATAACAGCCGGTGAAGACACACGGAACAAGAAAACCTGCCAACAGGCAATAGGGAGGGTGCTGGGTCTCCCATGACGGAACTATAAGAAAAAGAATTTACGGTAAGTAACAAAATTCTCTTTTTCTTTATCGTTCCTATGGGAGACCCAGACCATGGGACGTTCTAAAGCAGTCCATGGGTGGGAATAAACAGACAACTGAGAAGCAGGCAAAACCTAACTTCACAAATGGGCGACAGACGCCGGAAAGATGCGTCTGCCCAAGCCCGCGTCTACCAAAGCATGAGCATGCCCTGGGTAGTGCTTCGAAAAAGTATGCAGACTAATTCGAGCTGCAGTCTGACAGACCTACTGAGCCGTAGCCTGGTGCCTGAAAGCCCAAAAAGGCACCGACAGGTCTGATCAAATGTGCTCTGATCCCCGGCGGGGAAGGCACTTGAGTTCACTTGTAGGCCTCGGAAATGGCCGACCTAAGCCAACGAACCAGGGTCGGCTTAGATGCCGAGAGACCGCTACGCTGACTAGCAGTCAGCACCAGAGAGAGGTGCACCGCCTAATAACGGCGGTGTGAGACACATAGATCCGGAGCGCCCGCACCAGATCCAGGATATGCAACGCTTCCTCAAAGCGATGAACAGGAGCCGGACAAAAGGAAGGCAGGAAAATTGCCCCGGATAAGGTGGAAGCAGTAACCACCTTAGGGAAAAAAGTCCGGAGTCGGACGGAGACCACCTTGTCTTGATGCAAAAGACCAAAAAAGGGGGTGACTCCGAGAGAGTGCAGCCAAAACTCTCTGGTGGGAAATTATAGCCACTAGAAAGACTACTTTCTGTGAAAGATGAAACAAAGAAACCTCCCTAAGAGGCGCAAAGGGGGGGTTTCCGGATTAAGGTCCCAGGGCTCCATAGGCCGCCGGAAGGGCGGAATGATGTGAGATGCGCCCTTAAAGGAGCGCACCGGAGCCAGCCGGACGATACGCCGCTGGCACATACTGACAGAGCCGAGACCTGTCCCTTAATGAGGGATAGTCCTAGCTGTAGACCGGACTGTGGAAGGGACAGGAGGGTCGGCAAGGCCAAAAAGGTCAAAGGACACTTTGGAGCTCGAGTCATAGCGGAGATGACTTCAGGAAGGATACCAGAAGTCGCCAAGATCCAGGACTCAAGAGCTACGCCGTCAATCTGAGAATCCAGAATTCTGACGGAAAAAACGGACGTTTTGAGAAAAGGTCTGGACGGTCCGGAAGATGCCACGGCAACCCAACGGACAGAAGGAGCAGGTCAGAATCCCAAGCCTGCCTGGGTCAGTCTGGAGTATGAGAATGACCCGACGGCCCCCTTTACTGATCTTGCGCAGGACTCTGGACAAGAGGAAGAGGGTGAAATACGTAAAGAGACGAAGCTGGGATCAAACATGAACCAGTGTGTCTACCGCAAAACCTGAGGATTGTGGACCACGGTTGGACAGCTGGAATGGTCTGCCTCGCAGTTTTCACATCTAGGATGTGGGCTGCGGATACGGTGGACTAGGAGTCCCTTGTCCACTGAAGAATGTTGAGCCGCCAAGATTGCCAGGCGGCTGAGTGTCCCGCCCTGGAAGTTGATGTAGGAAAACGCTGTCACGTTGTCCGACTGGACTCGAATGTGCCTAGCCGCCAACAGATGGTGAAGGCTTAGAGAGCTAGAAATACAGCTCTGATTTCCAGCACATTGATCCAGAGGGCTGATTCGGACAGAGTCCAAGCGCCCTGCGCTCCACGGTGGAGATATACTGCTCCCAAGGTGGAAAGACCAGCATCCTGGTGAGGATCACCCGGGACGGGGCCAGGAAGGAGCGTCCCTGAGACAGAGTGGCCGAAGCCACCACTGAAACGAGCCCCTGGTCAGTGGCGAAGCAACCACCCCGTGGAAGGAGGGAGTTCGCGTGTACAGCGGAAAACATCCAGTCTCAGAGGACGCAGGAGAAACTGGGCAAGGAATCGCTTCCATTGACTCCACCGTCTGACCAGCACCTGTATTTGGTGTCTGATAGAACGACGTCGACCGCCAGCGGAGAAACTACTGATCGACTAAGAGCAGCTTCACAAGTGCCGACAGAGTCTCGAATTGCGTCCCTGAGAACCTCTGGTTCGAAGTCAGAGTGGACTTGGACAGGATGACAAGCCACCCGAATAGGTTAGAGTGGCGAGAGTGAGCGAAGCACTGTGCTAAGAGTCTGCACTGGATGAAGCCCTGACAAGAAGGCCGTCCAGGGCAAAAGATCACTGCCAATCCCTAGGGGTGCAGGACCCTAATCACAGCTGCCCCAATGAGAATACTCGAGGGGCCGTGGCTAACCCCAAGGGAAGAGCCACGAATTGGACCACTCCGATTGCAGAACGTAGTCAACGCTGGTGTGAAACTGCGATTGACCCCTGCAGATAGGCATCTCTGATGCCGATGGCTGCTAGGGAATCTCCTTGGGTTCTTGATTGATCCGGTGAAAAACACACGGAACAAGGCCGAGACTCCATGTGAAAACACCACACCTGACCATGCTTGAAAAGCTAAAGATCCAGGTCGGAAGGCATCGCCCTCTTCGGGGACTAGGAATAGATTTAAGCAAAAATCTCAGAACCGTTCCCAGTCGGGAACCGGTACAATTACTCCATTGGCCTGCAAGAAATGCCACGGCCTGTGAGAAGGCGGCGGCCTTGGAGCCGGGAGGAGTTTATAGAAAAAATCTGTTTGGCGGGTGGACAGAATTCCATCCTGTAGCCATGGGAGATATAATCCCGCCCCCACTGAACGGAGACGCGTTAGAACCATACGTCGCCAAGTGGAGAGAGCCTGCCACCGACCAAGGAGGTTGTTGGCGTGGCTAGATAGCTCGGAGGAGGCTGACTCAGTGGCAGCATCTCCTGCGGTCTTCTGAAGACGCAGCTTCGAGCCATTTGGTTCTATGAACCTAGGCCGAGCTAGAGGACGATCAGATGGAGGAACGGAAACCACCGAAACCTCAACTGATTCCTGCCCTGGACAGGTTCCCTGGTTTAGGTTTGTGGCAAGGAAGAACTCTCCCCGCCAAGAGCTTCCTTAATTTCATCCAGTTGGTTCCGAAGAGACTGGTCCCACTAAAGAGGAGCCCAGCAAGGAACCTTTATAGAGGCATCTGCCTTCCATTTCCGAAGCCACAGGAGCCTGCGGATAGCGAGGAAAGTAGCCAAGACCACCGCCGTGCGGTGTCCAGCATGGCAGACCTGGCCTAGGATGAAAAGACTGAAGTCTGGAAGTTCAGGCAACCGTTTTGGGCATAGAGTCCCTGTGAGGGAATGCATCTCCTCCAGAGAAGCAGAGAAGGTACAAAAAAACCGCACTGCTGTAAAGCTGAGGAGAACGAAGCTCCTGCCGCCCCCATACCGACTTGGCCAAAAGGACAACCGGGCGGACCGCAAAAACTTAAGTGAGGAGCCATCAGCCACTGACATAACGGTCCGGGCTGAGCCACCTGAGGTGAATGAGCCCACTTTTTGACCACCATTGGTGGACAGGGGAAACACAGTCCTCAGAATCACGCTTCATGGGAAGCGACTGTCAGAGCGGACCCTGGGCTTGGTCACAGGGGCCTGAAAACTGGAGTGATTAAGGAACACACGTTGTGTTCTCCTAGGTAAGGTAACTCCGGCGGATTGAGGTCCAGTACAAAATTAATGTACCGTGGGATCCTTATAGAGGTGCCGTCAGCCACTGATACAACTATCCGGGCTGAAAGTCTAGAGACCGGAGGGGCCACCTTTGGCGAATGAGTACACTCCTTGACCACCTCTGATGGGAGGGGGAAACAGGCAGCAGAACCCCGCTTTGGGGTCTGCAGGACAGGCTGTGGGCTTGGACGCAGCGGGCTGAAAACTGGAGTGGTTAAGGAACACACTCCTCGTCCTGTTAAAGGTATACTGATGCCTTTCTGCCAGCGGGGAATACTCCCCTGATACAGGCGGATGGAGGTCCAGTACAAGTATAATGGACGCAATCCAATCATTCGCATCTGAGTCACCTACGGACGGATCAATGTACATAAAGTAGCGTCCGAGCCCCTGGTAGAGACATCCTCCTCGTCCAGTGAATTAGCTCGTAATCGGAGCTGCGGGACGGGGAGGACAGGGGACCCTGCGTCTCCCTGTCAGGAGGACGGGGTCTGAGCCCAGAAGGAAAGTCCTTTGTGAGCTTTGCTGAGCGAGCTGAAGCAGAAAACGCCCTGAGAAGGGGGAGGCATGCTCAGCAGATACCGGGACAGCGACCCCTGGAAATAGGATTCCCCCAGGGGTCAGCCACCGAAACCGGAGCAGCTGGAGGGACCACTAATGAGCCTCCAAGCTGAGGGGCCACAGTGGTTATGAGCTCGGTACAGCCGTACGAGACTACCTGCAGTGAATAATAAAAACAGCCTGCAGCCTCGCTCTGTGAGACATGCTGCAGAGGTGGGGGCTCTGTCTAGAATGGCCCCCAGCATATATAAACAGATAAAATAAGCAGCTGCACAAACCGGAGGTTGTGGCTGCCAAGTCGTTTAAACAGACATGTCTGTGACCTCTAGTCCCTCCGCCCAGGTCCCCACTTGTCAAAATGTGGAATCTCTGTGCCTATGCAGGCACAGAGAACGCTGAGAAAATGGCGACCGGAGCGAGGAGAGGGGGCGGGGCCTACTCTGAGAGCGGCAAATGAGGTAGCCAGGGGAGGGAATCCTTCCTCAGTGAGGAGTGTCCCTTCCCTTGTGCTGCGCAGCCGCTGGGCGGAGCCACACTGTCCCTCTGCCTGACTGACATGCAGAGACAGTGGAAACCGAAACTAGGCCTCAGGCGAAGCCGGGGCCTAGAGTAAAACATGCGGCCGGCGTGCAGGCACCCTCGGCGCGGTTCTCCAGTGAAAACTGGAGAACCGGCCGGAAACGTTTACACCAAACATAAAACACACTCCCCCAATAAATAAACATAAAGGACCCCTGGAAAGACCACTTTCTGTGGTAATAACGTCTCATATACTTAGCTTGTGAGACGCAGGTTGCCAGGTTCCTGGGGGGTGATGGCTCCGTCCAGCAGGATCCTGCAAAAGGGCTGCGGATGGAGACCGGTCTCCTGCAAAGCAGTGAGAACCGTGTTGGCTCCCACTTCAAGCCAGAGCCCCAGCATGGGATGGTGAAGGAGCGCGGCATGAGAAGGCTCCAGCCTTGGAAATCAACCTTAACAGCACCGCCGACACAGTGGGGTGGGAAGGGACATGCCGGGAGTCCAGCTGGACCCGCTTTTCTTCCAAATCTTTGATCCAGAAGGAAAAATCAAAAATCAAAATCAGAGAATGCATGTGTGTGTGATCCTCCTGAAACACAAAGCATTGAACTGGCTAGGACTGGCTAGCAGGGGGTGTATATGCTAGGAGGGAGGAGCTACACGTTTTGAGTGTAGTACTTTGTGTGTCCTCCGGAGGCAGTAGCTATACACCCATGGTCTGGGTCTCCCATAGGAACGATAAAGAAACACATTATTTTCACCCCCACTCAGAGACTGCAAGCAATTTTCACTGGGCTGCCAGCTACATCACTGACTGAAGGTTCGTTTGTGTCGATCGTTCATGAATGACACATCCAAGCACCCACGATACTTGCCTGACAACTGAGTGTACCCAAGCACCCTGATGCTCGAACAAGTATAGCTGAGATAGTTCAATGAGTTTTGAAAAACTGTAAACCACCCCTCCCCAACACGACCCCCAAAAAAACAGAAAATGTTTTTTTTCCTCGCATTAACCCCTTAAGGACGGAGCCAATTTTGTCCCTAGTGACCAGGCCATTTTTTGCAGTTCTGAACACTGTCACTTTATGAGATTATAACTCAGGAACACTTCCACGGTTCCCAGTGATTCTGAGTTTTTTTTTACATATTGTACTTCGTGATAGTGGTACATTTAGGAAAATAATGTTTTTTCACAAGTAAAAGCAAAAATCGAAAATCTGATGAAAATTTAGAAATTTTCAAACTTTTCATTTTTATGCCCTTAAACCAGAGAGTTGTCACACAAAAGAGTTAATAAATTACATTTCCCACATGTCTACTTTACATTAGCGCAATTTTTGAAAACAACGTTTTTTGGGGTTAGGAAGTCAGAGTGGTTCAAAGTTCATCAGCAATTTTGAAACAAATTTATAAAATCATTTATTTTTAGGGACAACATTACATTTGAAGTGACTTTGGGAGACCTGACAGAAAATACCAAAAATTGACACCATTCTAAAGGCTGTACCCTCAAAGTGCTCAACACCACATCCAAGAAGCTTATTAACCCTTCAGGTGCTTCACAAGAACTAAAGTGATGTGGAATGAAAAAAATAAATAATATATATATGAACAGTCGCACACTGCGAAACCACAAAAATACTCTACCTAATAAAACATTTTTTGGAGGCATTTAGAATATTATAATATATATATTTTTTTTAATAGGTAGAGTATTTTTGTGGTTTTGCAGTTTCTCCTGAGCGCGCTGATACCCCACATGTGGTCAGAAACCTGTTTGGACAAATGGGAGGGCTCTAAACAGAAGAAGCAATATTTGAATTTTGGAAAGAAAAATTTGGCTGAAATAGACTGCGAGGAACATGCACCTAAACAGCAGAAACCACCCACAAGTGACCACATTCTGGAAACTAGACCCCTTAAGAATATTATCTAGGGGTATAGTGAGCATTTTGAACTCACAGGTACTTCACGGAATTTGATATTAAGCCGTCATATTGATTTTTTTTTTCACAGAATTGTTGATTTAGCACCAAATTTCTCACTTTTTCAAGAGGTAACACCTAAAAAAGAACCCTACTGTTTGTTGCCCACTTTAATATGAGCGCAGTGATACCCTACATGTAGTCAGAAATGTATGTTTGGACAAATGGGATGGCTCAGAACAGAAGGAGCAATGTTTGAATCCTGGAAAGCAAATTTGGCTGAAAAAGATTGCGGGCACCATGTCGCATTTGTAGGGCCCCTAGGGTACCTATGCGGCAGAAACCCCTACAAGTGACCCCTTTTTGGAAACTAGACCCCACAATGATTTTATTCAGGGGTATAGTGAGAATTTTGAATCCACAGGTACTTCACAAAAATGTTGCTGTAGCAACAAATTCCTCACTTTTAGGCTACGTGCGCACAATCCTGCGACACGTTTAGGACGCAGTGCCAGCCCTCTTGCAGAGATGCCAGTGTTGTACGTGGGAGAACTCAGTTGCCCGTGCCCACGATCAGGGTTCGGGCTGCTGCGGACTTTAGCTCTATTCTCTCCGCAAACACGCTAGTCTCCGCAGCAAACCATTGACAAGCTGTGGCTCGGGAAGCCACGCTGCCGTTCAGTTTATGCTGCGGAGAAAAGAAGCAAAGTGGGCTAGGGATTTCTAAAAATCCTTCCACTGCACTTGTACTGCACAACGCAGCATTATAGACGTAGTGAAAACACTCTACGTCCAAAACGCTGAAACCACATAGCCTAAAAATCTAGGATGGATGGATGGATAGACAGACAGACAGGTAAAACACATATATAATGTCCCACTCCCTACATATTCTAAGTTGGCACCCTTTAGTGACTTTCATGGGGCACTAAAGGATGCTTAGCCTTGTATTTAGCCAAAAAATAAAATAAAAAAAAAAAGTAGCCTGCAGACCCCAGCTGTCAGTTTCACCTTGGCTGGTAATCCAATTTGGAGATCACCCCATGCTGTTTTTTTTAATTATTAAAAAAAAAATAAAAACAAAAAAGTGTGGTCCCCCCCCAAATTGGATTACCAGCCAAGGTGAAGCTGACAGCTGTGGTCTGGTATTCTCAGGGTGGGAAGGGCCATGGTTATTTGGCCCTTCCCAGCCTAAAAATAGCAGGCTGCATCTGCCCCGGCTCATCCCGTTGCCCTGGTGCGGTAGCAAACGGGGTAATATATGGGGTTCATACCAGCTGTGTAATGTCACCTGGCATCAAGCCCAGAGGTTAGTTATGTCACGGCATCTATCAGATACCCAACATTATGAACCCAGTCAGTAATAAAAAAAAAATGACGACAAAAAATAAATTTGAAAAACAAATGCTCCCCAACACATTTCCCCTTTCACCAATTTATTGAAAAGGAAAAAAAAATCTATTTTCTTAGTCCCACGACGATTCTGGAGCTTCCAGAATATGGGGGGCATGCACAGTGAACGTATCCCCCATTTTGTGGAAGTGCAGGCACTCCATGTGAGAAGTGTGGCTGCAGTGATCTGAGTGAGAATACTGCAGCAATACTGTCACAGTCCAACCGAGAGCAGAGTGACATGCAGTATCCTCATTAAATATGGGGGCACGCTCAGAGAACACTTCCCCCATTTTCTGGAAAAGCAGGCACTCCTTGTGAGCAGTGTGGCTGCAGTGACCTGGGAATCTCTTATCTCTCTTTTTCTGAACTCCTCTTCTGAATTATGACGACAGACCAAATTAGAGCTGAATGTGAAATAAAAAGTGTGTAAAAGCCAAACAGGGCAAACTTTTTAATGAAACTTAACTGCAAAAAAAAGTCCCCAAAAGGTGGAAAACCCCTTTAAAGACTTTGTATAACTGAATCTGAATGATATACACATTTCATTAAACTGGTAATACTTTTGTCTATCTATAGTGATTTTAGTCTGCTAAGTGGTTGCTTCAGTGGACAGAAATATTGGTACACCTACCAGAGCTCAGGGTGGATAAAAATCAATGTTTTTTTTTTTTAAAAATCGGATTTTTTTTATTTAAATTGGTTTTTTTTTATTTAAATCAGATTTTTTTCAATAAACTGCTTTTTGAGGAAAATATTTTACCATCCAAAGGTTCTTCCATCATGAGATAAAGCTGAGTTGTTTAACTCAGTAGAATAAAGGCTGTATATGTGTAACATTCACAATGCCATGCTCTTCCAGAGGTTTCTGTAGGATTAGTGGGCAGTTTCTCTCCTATATTATCACAGACGCTCGCTTTACTTACGCAGTTCTCAAAACTGAATTTGACTCCGCAGAGGTCCCAGCCTCTTCTTCACGGCAAAAATATTACAACATGAACAGAGTTCAGAAAAAGACCTTAATCCTATTGTTCTACAAACCTATGAATACAGAATCAACCCCTTCAGTGCCAAGTCCAAGAAGTTAGACAATATGTTTCTGATTGTTTGGAGTGGAATAGATCTGCACAACACAAGAAGAATGTGAATCTAAGTGTGAGGAGGAAGGGCAAGCAGACAAGAAAATGAAAGTGAAACTTTGAGCACAATACTGCAGCATAGCCACAGACAGACAAGTCTGGATCTGTTTGTGTGTACGATCTGAGGTTTATTACATTCTTTCCTTATAATGGCAGCAGGCCGTAAAAGAGACCCAGTTTGGGAATATTTTAATGAAGCTCCTTCGCCTATCGGTAAGGCAGGCATGCGTGCAAAATGCAAACGATGCAACAAAGAGATGCAAGGCCTGGTGGCGCAAATGAGGCAACATCATGAGAAGTGCGGTGATGAAGATGACCAAAGAAACACTTCTGAACAGGCAGGATCTTCAGGTTGGTAAACATTTTTATTGAATCCTATTTCTAAAGACTGAACTGTCATGTGTGAGAAAAATTATATTTCTTATTATTACTGCATGTTACTGTCATTTGGTACAGTTATGAAGAAAAACAAATATTCCTATTGGGGCAGGGGCAGTGATGTGTTGTGTACAATAAGCAGAAATTGTATAATAAACAATAAAATAACAGGATTGACTTTTTTTGTTTAGGGGAATTCATGGATTCTGGAAACTATCCACCTCCAAGATCACAATCATCCTGTTCTACAGTTTCAGAGTTATCCATCCAGGATAGTGCTTCATTAGCAGCAGCAGCATCATCATCAGACACCCACAGCCACATATCACCATCACCCAAAAGGAAGAAAAAACCTTTACCTCCTGGAACCATCATACATAGGTTTGTGATAAGAACTAGCAGATTAGAAAAAGAGTTGATTGATGAAAAAATTGCCCAGTTTATTTATGCAACAAACTCTTCTTTCCGTCTGACTGAGAACCCACATTTCATTAATATGGTTCAGTCACTGAGACCAGGATACAGTCCACCCAGCAGAGCTGATGTTGCAGGGAAACTGCTGGATCAAGTGTATGACAGAGAAATGGAGCAATGTGCAACAGCTCTGGAGGGTAAAATTGTTAACCTAAGTATTGATGGGTGGAGTAATGTCCACAATGATCCTATTGTATGTGCTTGTATAACAACAGAAGAAGGTAAAGTCTTCCTTGCACAAACAACTGATACGTCAGGAAATGCACACACAGCAGAATACTTACAAGAAGTGGCAGTAAAAGCTATAACGACATATGGACAAAAATTCAAATGTCTAGTACGCAGTTTGGTCACTGACAATGCTGCAAACGTATCCAAGATGAGAAGAGATTTAGAAGAGCAGGGAGGGAATACAAAGCTGCTAATAACATATGGTTGCAGTGCTCATTTGCTGCACCTCTTAGCCAAAGACTTAAGGGTTCCAGAAATAAAGGCTAATGTTGTTGAAATTGCTAAATACTTCCGTAATAATCATTTGGCTGCAGCAGCTCTGAAAAGGATGGGTGGAACCAAGCTAACGCTCCCACAAGATGTTAGATGGAACTCTGTGGTGGACTGTTTTGAGCAGTATATCAAAAACTGGCCTATTCTGATGACACTTTGTGAAGAAAATCGAGATAAAATAGATGGCACTGTCACGGCCAAAATCCTCAACATTGGGCTTAAGAGAAATGTTGAACATATGCGGAGCTTCCTGAAACCCATCTCTCAAGCTTTAACCCCATTACGACCGCGTTACGTTTTAAAACGGCAGCAAAAAAGGGTACTTATTCCTTTCTGCCGTTTTAAAACGGCGGTCGGAAAAAAGGGTCTAGCGCCCCCCAGAGTCAGAAAATTTCCGGGGTCTCAGCTGCCGGGGGTAGCTGAGACCCTGGAGATCATGATTCGGGCCGGTTTTTCCGGTCCCCAGTCACGTGATGACCGGTATACACCGTATACCGATCATCAAGTTATAGTAAATGACCGCTCCGGTAAAAAATGATTTATCTCCCATCTGGCATGATCAAACATGCCAGATGGGAGATAAATCTTTTTCCCGGTTCCCTCCGGTCCCCTCGGTATCCCCAAAGTGCCCCCCCCGACCCCCAACCCCCTCCCGAAAATCCAAGATGGCCGCGCGCATCGGAGAGCACAGCAGCGCGCCGGCCGCATTTACAGTGTTCCTATGGTTTCTGTCGTATGTGCCATAACACATACGACAGAAACCTGCTCCCTAGGCCCTGCCGGGATCCCCCCTACCCCCCCCCCTGGTGTTCCCCGGTGTCATACATACCGGAGCGCTGATCCCCCGCGGCCCCCTCCTCCAGCTCCTTCTCTGCAGCAGACTCCGGTCACATGTGCCGAGCAGCTGACAGCTTCCTGTGTTCAGAGACGCTGCTGCTGCTCGGCACTGTGCAGCTGTGACCCAGGGAGGGTGGGTGCAGATTCTTTGCACCCACTCTCCTCAAATGGAGGGTCTGCCCTCCTAGAAAATGGGGGATACGTTCCCTGAACGTGTCCCCCATATTCTAGAAGGTCCAGAGTCGACGTAGGACGTCCAAATGGATTATAGTGGATTTTTTTTTTCTTTTCAATAAATTGGTCAATCAGGGAATGTTTTGGGGAGTGTTTTTTCAAATAAATTTTTTTTGTTGTCAATTTTTTTTCTTATAACTGTCAATTAGTTATGTCAGGTATCTGATAGACGCCGTGGCATAACTAATTGCTGGGCTTGATGCCAGGTGACATTACACACCTGGTATCAACCCCATTCATTACCCCGTTAGCCAACGCACCAGGGCGCGGGATGAGCTGGGGCGAAGCGCCAGAATTGGCGCATCTAATGGATGCGCCACTTCTGGGGCGGCTGCGGCCTGCTATTTTTAGGCTGGGAAGAGTCCAATAACCATGGCTCTTCCCATCCTGAAAATACCAGACCCCAGCTGTCAGCTTCACCTTGGCTGGTGATTAATTTGGGGGGACCCCACGTTTGTTTTTTTTTTTTAATTATTTATTTATAAATAATTAAAAAAAAAAAAACAGCTTGGGGAGCCCTCCAAATTGATCACCAGACAAGATGAAGCTGTCAGCTGTGGTTTGCAGGCTACAGCTGTCTGCTTTACCCTAGCTGGCTATCAAAAATAGGGGGGACCCCACGTCATTTATTTTAATTCTTTTTTTTTTTTTGGGCTAAATACAAGGCTAGGCATCCTTTAGTGTCACATGAAAGGCACTAAAGGGCGCCAGCTTAGAATATGCAGGGGGGTGGGACGTTATATATGTTTGACATCTATCCATTCATCCATTGTAGCATTTTACACTGTGTGCCCACAATCAGGGTTTGCAACGTTTTGGGCGCAGAGTGTTTTCCCTGCGTCCATAACGCTGCGTTGTGCAGTAGAAGCACAGTGGCAGGATTTTTAGAAATCCCGTGCCCACTGTGTTTCTTTTCTCCGCAGCATAAATCGACCTGTGGCGCAGCTTCCCGAGCCTCAGCATGTCAATTTATGCTGCGGAGATGTGTTCTTTGCAGGTAGAATAGAACTAAAGTCCACAGCAGCCTGAACCCAAATCGTGGGCATGGGCAGCTGCGTTCTCCCGTGGACAACACTCACATTTCTGCAGGAGGCTGACACTGGGTACTAGACGCCGTGTCGCTGGATCATGGCCACATAGCCTAAAGGCTACTTTACACGCTGCGATATCGGTCCCGATATCGCTAGCGTGGGTACCCGCCCCCATCTGTTGTGCGACACGGGCAAATCGCTGCCCGTGCCGCACAACATCGCGCAGACGCATCACACATACTTACCTGCCCGGCGACGTCGCTGTGACCGGCGAACCGCCTCCTTTCTAAGGGGGCGGTCCGTGTGGCGTCACAGTGACGTCACTGAGCGGCCGCCCAATAGAAGCGGAGGGGCGGAGATGAGTGGCCGGAACATCCCGCCCACCTCCTTCCTTCCTCATAGCGGCCGGGAGGCAGGTAAGGAGAGCTTCCTCGTTCCTGCGGCGTCACACATAGCAATGTGTGCTGCCGCAGGAGCGACGGACTACATCGTTACTGCTGCAGTAACGATAATCGAGAATGGATGAGCGATTTTGCATGTTTTTGCAACGATGCAAAATCGCTCATCGGTGTCACACGCAGCAACATCGCTAATGCGGCCGGATGTGCGTCACCAATTCCGTGACCCTAACGACTCCGCATTAGCGATGTCGCAGCGTGTAAAGCCCCCTTAACAGTGAGAAATTTGTTGCTACAGCAACATTTTTGTGAAGTACCTGTGGATTCAAAATGTTTACTATACTCCTGAATAAAATACTTGAGGGGTCCAGTTTCCAAAATGAGGTCACTTGTGGGGGGTTTCTGATGTATAGGTACCCAAGGGGCCCTGCTAATGTGACATGGTGCGCGAAATTTACTTCAACTTTTCCAAAATTCAAATGGTGCTCCTTCCATTCCAAGCCCTCCCATTTATCCAAACAAAGGTTTTTGGCCACATGTGGGGTATCCCTGCGCTCACAAGAAATTAGATAACAACCTGTGGGGTACACGTTTTGTTGTTGCCTCTTGAAAAAGTGAAAAATGTGTCGCTAAATCAACATTTTTGTGAAAAAAATGAAAATTTCAATATGGCAACCTAAGCTTATCAAATTCTGTGAAGTATTCGTGGATTCAAAATGCTCAATATACACCTAGATAAAAGCCTTGAGGGGTCTTATTTCCAGAATGGGGTCACTTGTGGGGGACCTCCACTGCTTAGGCACCTCAGGGGCTCTCCTAATGCAACCTGGCGTCCGCTATTGATTCCAGCCAATTTTGCAGTCAAATTGCACTCCTTCTCTTCTGAGCCCTGTAGTGTGCCCAAACAGTTGATTTCCACCACATACAAGATATCAACAAACTCAGGAGAAATTGCGCAATAAATTTCATGGTGATTTTTTTCCTGTTACCCTTGTGAAAAAAAAAGCTACCTGGTTGAAGTAACAATTTTGTGGTAAAATTTTATTTTTTTATTTTCATGGCTCAACGTTATAAACTTCTGTAAAGCACCTGGAGGTTCAGGGTACTCACCAAACATCAAGATAAATTCCTTGAGGGGCCTAGTTTCCAATATGGGGTCACTTGTGGTGTTTTTTTGCTGTTTACGTACCTTAGGGGTCCTCCAAATGCGACATGGTGCCCGCAATCTTTTTCAGCCAAATTTCCTTTCCAAAATTCAAATATTGCTCCTTCCGTTCCAAGCCCTCCCATTTCTCCAAACAAAGGTTTCAGACCACAAGTGAGGTATCACCGCGCTCATAAAAAAGTGGGTAACAAACATTGGGGTCAAATTTTTGGAATTACCTCTTGAAAAAGTGAAAAAATTGATGCTAAAGCAACATTTTTGAGAAAAAAAGGAAAATTTTCAATGTGACAACGTAACGTTATCAAAATCTGTGAAATACTTGTGGATCCAAAATGCTCACTATACCCCTAGATAGAAGCCTTAAGGGGTCTAGTTTCCAAAATGGGGTCACTTGAGGGGGGTTCCTGCTGTTTAGGTACCTTAGCGGACATGTAAATGCAACATGGTGCCCGCAATCTATTTCAGCCAAATTTGCTTTCCAAAATTCAAATATTGCTCCTTCTGTTCCGAGCCCTCCCATTTGTCCAAACAAAGGTTTCTGACCACATGTGGGGTATTGGCGCGTTCATAAGAAAGTGGGTAACAAGTTTTGGGGTTCATTTTGTTGTGTTATTTCTTCTAAAAGTGAATAAATTTGGGGTAGAGCAACATTTTAGGTAAAATTTTATTTTTTGCTTTTTTTCATTCCACTTTGCTTTAGTTCCTGTGAAGCACCTGAAGGGTTAATAAACTTCTTGGATATGGTTTTGAGTACTTTGAGGGGTGCTGTTTTGAGAATGGTGTCACTTTTAGGTATTTTCTGTCACTTAGGCCTCTCAAAGTCACTTCAAATGTGATGTGGTCCCTAAAAAAATGGTTTTGTGAATTTTGTTGAAAAAATGGGAAATTGCAGATGAACTTTGACCCCTTCTAACTTCCTAACCCCAAAACATTTTGTTTCAGAAATTGCGCTAATGTAAAGTAGACAAGTGGGAAATGTTATTTATTAACTGTTTTGTGTGACATAACTCTCTGGGTTAAGGGCATAAAAATTAAAAGTTTGAAAATTGCAAAAATTTTAAAAATTTTCATCAAATTTCCGATTTTTTCACAAATAAAAGCAAAAAATATCGTTCTAAATTTATAACTATCATGAAGTACAATATGTCACGAAAAAACAATGTCAGAATCACCGGGATCCGTTGAAGCGTTCCAGAGTTATGACCTCATAAAGTGACACTGGTCAGAATTGCAAAAAATGGCCTGGGCATTAAGTACAAAACTGGCTTCGTCCTTAAGGGGTTAAACAAAATACAGAAAAATAGCTGTTTTATTGCGGATGCTGTTGAAATTTGGAAGGAACTGAGTGAACACTTAAAAACAGAACTACACATGGACAAAATTAAATTACAAGCAGTAAACAAACGAATGGGACAAGCACTGACTCCAGCTCATTTTTTGGCAAATATTGTCAATATCCAATATCAGGGTCAAAACCTAAGTGCTGAGGTTAGCTATGACATGGGTATCCAGCAATCATCCATCTTTAATGCCAACTATAATAAACTTCAGAGCTAAGGGGGAACCATTCAAGAAATATATGTTTGCTAAAGATATTTTAAGGAAGGTCACACCAGTAAACTGGTGGAAGTCACTTAAGCGCTTGGATTTAGAGACTGTTCAAGTAATGATTTCACTTTTAACAGCAGTAGCTTCTTCTGCAGGCGTTGAAAGAATATTCTCTTCCTTTGGACTCATTCATTCTAAATTGAGAAATCGGTTGGGACCCAATAAAGCAGGAAAGCTTGTTTTTCTTTTCCAGATTATGAATAGGAACAAAGAAGAAGATGATGATGAAGATGACGACAAGTGAGCTACAGAGGACAGCAGGGACAGTAGTATTTAAGTTTTTCATGTGTCGGCTGGGCTGACAGTCTAAGTTTCTTAAAATATATATATATTTTGTTTAGCCAAATTAGTTAACAAACATGGATGTTTGTTTAAGCAAATAACTTCTGCTGTAATGTTGTTATTGTTTCAGTTGAATAAATCTATTTAAAATTGTTATTAAGGTCAGGATTATTTTTCTCCTTCCTAAGTACAACAGAACAGTGGTGTCCAAATATGAATGATTAACCCATTAAACTGGGGAGAAAAAAGTAATATAAAAAGTGATTCTAAAAATCTTCATCTACTTGCATGTTAAAGTAGCAAGAACTAGTTTAGGTAGAAACTTTGATTTAAATCACTGATTTAAATCAAGCCTTACTTACTAGTGATTTAAATCGTGATTTAAATCAGATTTAAATCCAATCCACCCTGCCAGAGCTTTTAGGCTACATGCACATGCAGCAATTTTGTTGTCACAAAAAACCCTGCACCTTTGAGACATCAAAATTGCACCAAAAACTGTATCTTGTCCCAGGAAGCCTGTAAATGTCATTAAAAAAAAAGCTTGTAATAATGGTGCATTTTTGGCCATTCCGATTTGATGTATTTTTTTTGTGAAAACTAGTGATGGGAGAACCGGCCCCCGCGGGTTCAAAAGCACCTGAGTAGCGGACCTGGGCCCGAATTCTCAGGTAATTATGGGTATTGATCTGGATTAGCCACTCTGAAAATAAAAAAATAACGTAAAAATAAAGAAAAAATAATAAAGCGAGCTATACTTACCAAGTCTCCAGCACAGCTATAACTGTTCCCGCCGCTGCTCATTCTTCTTCCAAGGCTGCTCATTAGGCTCATGTATATTCACTGCTTCTCCCGCCCACAGGTGTCTGTGATTGGTTGCAGTCAGACAGCGCCCCCAGCCTGTATGACAGCCTGTCTGACACTACCAATCACAGACCCAGTCTGCGGGACTATAGTGTACAGTAAAAAAACAAAACAAAAAAAAAAAAATTGGCGTAGGGTCCCCTCCGTATTATGATACCCAGCACAGATAAAGCATAAGGCTACAGGCTGCAGCCCCCAGTTGTGTGCTTATCTTGGCTGTGTATGAAAATAGGAGGAACCGCATGCGGCTTTTTTTTTTTCTAAATATATACATTATTTAAAAACCGGCATGCAGCCCCCACAATTTTGATACCCAGCTAAGGAAAAGCCCGACAGCTGGGGGCTGGTCTTCTCAGGCTGGGGATACTCATGCATATTGGATCCCCCCAGCCTAACAATAGCAGCCTGCAGTCACCCAGGATTGCTGCATCCAGTACATGCAACAATCCCATCCCTTTACTCTTCTTGATTGCCCTAGTGCGTTGGTAATCGGGGTAATAAGGGGTTAATGTCAGCAAATAGCTGCCATTAAGCCCTAGATTAGTAACGGGAGGCATCTATGAGACCCCCCCCCCCATCACTAATCTGTAAGTAAAAAGAAATGAATGCAAACACCCAAAAATCCTTTATTTGGAATAAAATCCAAAAGACCACCCTGCTTCACCACTTTATTAAACTCCAAAACACCCCTGCAGGTCCGACTTAATCCACACGATGTCCTGCGACGATTCCAGCTCTGGTACATCTGAATCACAGAGCCCGATCATGGTACATGACCGCATGCTGTAAACTCAGGCAGAGAATTAGCAGTGATCAGCGGTAACATCACTCAGGTTAGCCATGGCCACAGCTGTAGGTTTCGACAGCCCTCCACCTGTGGCCACAGGTAATATGACTTTTATATACCTGTAGCAATGCAACTGAGTACAAAACCTCAATTCAATGATTAAGAGAGATGTCCCAATACTTTTATTCAAATAACAATGGTTTAGCATAGCCTTCTGGGTCACAAGACTAATAGCACAAAAAATCTAAAAGATAAAAACAACAGTGTATATCTACTAACTTGTATGTCGTTTCAAACTATAGAATTAATTGCAAAGCTTAAAAGAATATAAATATCATTGGACACATTTTTTCATGTATGTTTTGGACTTAAAATTATTTTTACAATTAGGATTAGTTAGAAATTTTGAATTCTTTGAGTTTTACATGCACATAGCTGGCTGCTGAAAGTTAAGCAAGTATTTCCTTCTGAAGGACTTTGTATGGCTAAATTCTGACATCTATAAAACATGGTAGGAATAAAGACCATCCCGGTATAGTAGTCAGTTCTCTCCCTATAGTCCCTGTCTGACTCTTCAATCTGTTTTTTTCTGAAATGCGCAGCATTTCTGAATAAGGCTCTGTGCGCACACATTTTCTGCCGCGGTTTTGCTGCATGAATTGCCGCAGAAAATGTTCGTAACCTTTCTGCAGTCATTCCCCAGCAAGACCTATGTTAAAATAAAAAAAATAAATAAATACATGGTGTGCGCACACTGGTTTTTTTTCCCCTAGAGGTTTTGCTGCAGAATTTCTGCAGCAAAAAGAATGAACAGGTTACTTCTTTTCTGCAGATACCTGTGGTTTTTGCGATACATAATGGTAAAAAAAACGCAGGGACCAACCTGTGGCAAAAACACGGGTGCGGTTTTACCGCAGGTGCGGTATTCTGCCAGAGGGTGCGGATTTTTCTTAAGAAAAGTCAATTTTCTAGTGCGCACATAGTCAGGCTATTTGCACATGTTGCAGTTTGGTTGCAGACAATCTGAAAGTTCTGTCTGGTAAAACGCTCAAGAAAAAAAAAAAATGTGTTTGCAGCAATATGCCACATTTTTTGTTGCATTTTTTTCATGGAATATTGCACCTGACAGGTTCCCTTTAGGTCCGTTTCACACGTCAGTGAAAAACACAGACGTTTTTCACTGGCGTGTAAAACACACACATGTCCCTGCGTGTGCCGTGAATCTCGGCACACGTGGGTTGTCTAAGTGCAATCCGGGCTCCGTTCTCCGTGGCCCGTGATTGCACTTAGAGATTCACTCACCTGCGCCCGCTCCCGCTGTCCATGGTGCTGATCGCTCCCGCGGTGCAGCATCCGGCCGGCGGTGACCCCCGCAGCAGCTGCTTCCGGGTCGGCTGTATCGCGCATAATGAATATGCGCGACAGTAATCACCCAGCTTAGAAGCAGCAGGCTGCACCGGCTGCAGAGGACATCGCTGGAGCCAGGTGAGTTAAAATGTTTATTTTAAAAGCACGTTTTTTTCTGGCACGTGTTTCACGGACCACACCACTGCGTGGTCCGTGGAACATCAGTGATGCCAGAAAAAAATGGACATGTCTCCGTGCAGCAATCACGCACACGCGGGTATGCTGCACGGAGACACGTGCAGTGACAAATCACTGACGTGTGAGCAGACGCATTCATTAGAATGGGTCTGCGTATGTCAGTGATTCTGGTACGTTTAAAAAAAAGCACAAACGTACCAGAATCACTGACGTGTGAAAGGGGCCTTAAGACTATTCCCAAGATGAGCTTTTGGTGAGTTTTTCATGTAGCAGAATTTGTTAACCATTTCTGCACCTAGTATGTAAAATTAAGCTACTTGTGTTGTGTACTTTTTCTTTTTACATACAATTTTATGGTGGCTTTTTTCTACACTGTTTTTTGTCTCTTGTTGGCATGTTACATTTTAAATACAACTGCATTGATTTTGACACTTTCTGGTGTATGGCATTGACAAAACTGCATTGATATACTTTTGTGCAGATTACATGTGTTTCTAAGCAATTCCGCAGAGGAAACACGCTAACTACGCATGTGTATTGCAGATTTGAAACATGCATTTCGGGTCAGTATACACGATGTAAAGAAGAACAGTGGACAGGAGATTTCTATAAATTCTAGTTTTTGATGCAGCAAAAAATATGTAGTCAAAAACTTATGGGCACACAACCTAAGGCCTCCTTTGTGTTAAAATATATTTGAAAAAACAGTACTGGTAACATTATTTTCAATCAATGAGCCATGAATTTGTTATCCGTGTTTTTCCAGTATGGCTTAAATAAAAAAAATGAAAATATATATTACAAATCTTCTTCTATACCTTAGATGTTAAAAACGTACAGCACATGGATGATACACAGATGCTAGCCATGTGCTGTACATGTTTTTCACAGACCCATAGACTTCTTTTGGACCTGGTCATCCGTGCTGCTGAAAAAGAATCAAACATGTCTCTGTGTGGTTCATCTGGACACAGTCCGTGTGAAACCACAGACATGTGGGCAGCACTATAACTTATAATGTGCACTCGTGGAATCCATAAAAAAACAAAACAAAAAAAAAACCCTGAAGCCGCACATACTGGAAGCACAGACATGTGAAGGAGGACTGAAACATACCTAACTGCAATCGCGCAGCCAGGCCCCAATTCATACTGCCCTTTGGGTAACAAATCTGGTGGCTGCATCCCTTTCAATCAAAGCTTTTTGCTAAAAAAAATTCCTGTATACTGTATGTAATTTTATTGTATATTTTAGAAGAAAAAAAAATGATTGCACAGGAGTGGATAGCATTATTGTTCACCAAAGACATTACCACAAACCATATTAATGATTCTTAAAGGGCTAGACGATTTTCAAGAAAATTGTCTCCCCATGTGCAGTTCAGTCTAAAAATGTTTACACGTCCTCCCCAGGTCCAGTACTGGTTTGTATAACAAACTGCCTGGCTAAACGACTTTCATAAAATCGGAAAATTCCTTTGTCTGCGTTGCCGCGATGAGTACTTGGGGAGTGTTTAATGTTGCAGAATTTTTGCACTATTTCTGCACCTATTATGTAAATTAAAGTTACTTGTGGTTTTTAAATGCGTGGTTATGACATTTTGATGCTTCAGTTGGTCTGTCATGTTTTAAATAAAGCTGCTTTGTGTTTGATACTTCCTGGTATTTGGCTTTGACAAAACTTCATATGCGTATTTTATGCGTTTTTAGTGCAGCGGAGGTGCATTTTTCTGCATTATAATGCAAGTCTGTGGGAAAATTCTGCATATGAAACTCAGCATCCCCACAAGAGAAACTGACACTGTGGATGTGAAACAAGCATTGCAGGACAGAACAGGAAGCAGCGTAAAAGAAGCACAGTGAGAATGAGATTTTTAGAAATCCCAACCACTTTGCTGGAACTGTAGATGCTGCGCTTTTGATGCAGCAAGAATATGCGGCCTCAAAAACTCCTCTAAAGCTCACTGTGGGCCCACAGCCTAAGGGCACTTTCATAATGCATTTTCACCTACGTTCACTGGCCCCATCGGGGAATGAGTCCGAACCCTCCTCGCAAAACGTGTTTCAAACGCATATGCCGACGGGGCCATTGGCTATAATGGAGCAGAAGGAGTCAGCGTGTGCTGTGTCTTGCACCATTTTTGGGCATATACGTTTTCTGCAGGCGGACACCTGAACGTAGTCAGTAGATTTTTAATCCCCGGATTCTGGTTCCCATAGACTTGTATGGGTACCAGATTCCAGACCAGAATCGGATTTTTTGCAAGTCCACCCAACTCTAGCAGTATGTGAAGAAAAAAAAAAAACAAAAAACCCCCGGTATGCCTGATTTTCTTTTAGAAATTGAATGAGACCCACCCATTCATCTGTGTGTGTGAAAAAAAATTGGATGCCATAGTATGGTATCCGATTTTTATGGATACATTACAATTCTGTAATATGGGAAACAGTCCTGTAAATTATTAACAGCTGCTACTGTAATAAAACAGATTGCACACAGAAAAAAAATAAAAATTGTCCCACTTTTCTTGAAGAAAATTGGACGGATATTTTATAGTGTCGTGTGACCCTAGACTAAAGGGAATCTATCACCAGGTTATTCCCACCTCATCTGAGAGCAGCATAATGTAGGAGCAGAGACCCTGATTTCAGCTATGCATCACTTATGGGGCTGCTTTTTGTCATTTTGTTAAAATCACTGTTTTTCTGCTGCAAATTTAGCAGTTCTATGAAATCTGAGCTTTTTATAACGCCACCCACACCACTGAATGACAGCTTTCTGTATACATTGTCCATGTAAAAATCAGTGATAGGAGATGGGGGTGTGGATCGCTGCAGGTCAGTGTGGAATAAAAGGTATCCAAAGAATCCAGGGTAGAATGAATGAACGTGATTTTACTCTTAAAGGGAACCTGTCAGGTCCCCTATGCCCTCCAACCCAGCAGAATACAGACCTGTATGCCACAATTCCCTGCCTAACCAGGCCTGTATAATGTTAATCACTAATATGAATGTTTTAAAAACCAACTTATAAACCTTTCTTTTCCTATGCTAATTAGGCTTAACTAGTCGCAGTTGCTTTAGTTTGCCCAGACTAGTCGGCTCTCTTTCCGTGCTATCACGCTCCTGTAGGCGTGATAACACGATTTCCACAAGCCAGCGTCACCGGCAACTCCTGACATATTCACGGCTCATTTTGAATGTGTCAGTACACCTTTGAAGCCGGGTGTATGCTTCCCACCTTCATTAGGCCCACTGCGCATGACCGGAAATTCATAAGGTAGGTATGTGAGCAGTCTTCTGAACTTCCGGTCAAGGACAGTGCATCTAATAAAGCCAGGAAGCGTCCACCATTCTTCTGAGGCACACTGAAGATGATGAAATGAGCCACGTGCATGTGTGAGATAACTAGGAGCTGGCAATGACACCGGTTTGTGGAAATCGTGTTATCACACCCACAGGGGCGTGATAACACTGAAAGAGGGCCGACTAGAGGGCGAGGTTTATAAATGTTTTTTTAAATATTAATATTAGTGAATAGCATTATACAGGGCTGGTTAGGGACAGAATTTGGGCATACAGGTATGAATACTGCTGCTGGGTTGGAAGGCATAGGGGACCTGACAGGTTCCCTTTAATGCATTTCAAAGTATTTGCACCTTCTTCATTAGGAGAAACCACAAAAAGTTGGTTTCTGTTGACGAAGTTATGGATACTTTGAAACACGTTGAGAATAAAACCACTATAATTTATTACAGCCTGGATTCTCTGGATACCCTTTATTCCATACTGACCGGCAGCGAAGCACACCCACATCTCCTACAACTAATCTCTACAAGTTCAATCCAATGGAGAAGCAGCAGATGGATTTATATCTTGTTCCTAAAATTTCTTATATTTTCTCACAATACCAGGTGGAAACTGCTGCATCACCATTTGATGCTGTTGTATGGATAATGTTCTATTGCGCTTTGGTATCCCCACAGCTCTCCTGTAACACATTGTATATGGACATAAAGCTACCAATCAGTGGTGGGGCTATAAAGAGATCATGAATATAGTTTACTACCTTTCCTGGTAGCAAGTTTACTAGCCTAGTGATAATTGCCTACTAATAAAACTTTGATTTTATCAAAACTACAGCTCAAGTAGCAGCCAAGTAAGGGTGCCTTCACACTAAGCAACATCGCTAGCAACATCGCTGCTGAGGCACAACTTGCTAGCGATGAAGAAAAAACAAAAAAGCCAGCACTAAATGTGCACTACAGCACTAAAAATTCCAACTGTACTTATTATAAATTTGAGATTTTTGGCAAAAAATTGCAATTTCTTGAGTCACCCCGCCACTCCACGGCAAATCTCATTTGGGGCAGTCCTAACACTAAAATATTTTTATAAAATGTGCCATACGGCCTCACATATGAATAGTAGAACTGCTCTTAGCAGCACTCACCTGGTCTATTTCAATCCCGTACCCATGACTGAGTCATGGCTGTGGGCGGGACAGGTCCAAGCAAATGCTAAATAAAGGTATTTCAGCTCACCTGCCGACTCCACTGCTGTGATCTCCTGGGTGCACGGATCCGCTGGAAGGTCCAGGCCAGCCAAGGTAATGGGAAAATAGAACGAAGGAAGGAGGGATCCAGCACAAATCCTCGTGGTTAAAAGTAAAAAAACATCCTTTATTTCAAAAATTTAAAAGATCATCAGAGACCCGAAGTAGGGAACATATTTACAGTGGGCGCATAGGCAAACTTTACGTGTTTCGGACTGGGGGGGTAAAAACAACGGAGTCCTTAATCATAAGTGACCTATGCTTAGCTGGAAGCAACTCATATAGGGGAGGAAATGAAATACACACCAGGAAAAAAGGGGGCGGAAGTGAAAAAAGTCCATAGGTGGAAGGAACAAACCAAACCACCTGTACCCACTTCAATTAAGAGACAAAAGGACACTCAACATACATGAGATAGATATATAAATATACAACCATATTGTCATATACAAATAGACATCCAAATGTAGAAAAATCTTAGCCAAAAAATCACATGGGAATAAATGGGTTATAAACAGAAAAGCAAGCCTTCCCTAACCACAGCAAATAAACGAAAATCAATATAAGCTGATAAAAAAATGAACACCATACAACATGATTGTAAGATAAAATCCGACAAAAGGCAAGATAATTAGTAAGTAGAAAAATATATATATACATATATGCGTATAAATAAATATGAATTGTATAAGATGTTGATGATAAAGATGTCAATTTAAATGTCAATCTGAACAAAGGCAAGACCTTATGCATAAAAAATACGGGCATAATAATCCATACTAATATCCCTATGTGGTGATGTAATGCAAATCTAGGAGGGGGGGAGAAACAAAACAAAAAAAAAAAAAAAAATCATGTTACCGACTGTGCAAGCTCTCTTCGCCACAATATTAACTCCCTTAGAAAGAACAGACCTCAATGTAACATCCTGCTCGAGAAGGGGAAGAAACCGCAAAACCGCATCTCTAATGTGGAAAAAATCCACACTATATGGAGTGGAAAAAGTGATCTTCTCTTTATATGTGGTGGGTTTGATGCGATCTAGTAACAAACTGGAACGGGTCCGATTGTCCACAATGGACGATGCTCTATTGATTGTTTGGTTAGAATAGCCTCTGGTTCTCAATCTGTGTTTAATGTGGGAAGCTTCTTTAGAATAAGCTTGATCGGAGGAACAGAGTCTCTTTGCCCGAAAAAATTCTCCCACAGGAAGGTTGAGTAAAGTGTGGGGGATGTGGCAACTATCCGCATGAAGGGATGTGTTGCCACTAATGGGTTTCCTATAGAGAGTGGAACCGATGGTACCAGTAATGGAGTCGCCAAATAGGCAGATGTCTAAAAAAGGTGCTTGCTGTAAATGAACATTTATAGTAAATTTCAAATTTAGACTATTGTTGTTAAAATACAGACTGAGGGCTTCTGCAAACTCATGAGGTGTGCCTTGGTCACGGGTATTACATATCAATAACTGGTCATCGATATACCTGGCATACCAGGAGACCTGATGTAAGAAAGGGTTGGTATCAATGTGAACATAGTGCTCCTCCCAGTATGCCATATAAATATTGGCCAGGGCACAAGAAAAGCTGGCACCCATTGGGCACCCTGAAATCTGGAGATAATAAGAACCATTGAATTGGAAGTGGTTGTGTCTCAAAAGGAACCCAGTGACCATAAGAACGTATTCCTTAAAATGGTCATCTAAAGAACTGTATTTCTCCAAATGGAAGAAAAGGGCCTGTAAGGCTTTATCATGTGGAATACAGGGGTATAATGAGATCACATCACTAGTAATCCAAAATGAATTTGTGGTCCAATTTATTCTATCCAGATTTTGTAGCAAGCTTTTGGTGTCCCTAATATAGCCAGTTGCACGCTTCATAAGGGGTTGGAGGATGTTGTCCACCCAGTCACTGAGATTGCTGGTTAGGGAACCCGTACTGGCCACAATTGGTCTCAAAGGAGGTGGAAAAATGCCCTTATGTATTTTGGGAAGCCCCTGGAACACCGGGCATATAGGTTTG
This sequence comes from Anomaloglossus baeobatrachus, assembly GCF_048569485.1. NCBI lineage: Eukaryota > Metazoa > Chordata > Amphibia > Anura > Aromobatidae > Anomaloglossus > Anomaloglossus baeobatrachus. Next base: position 509,361,386 of record NC_134353.1, read on the forward strand.
TCAATGAGGAGATAATCATAGGTTTTTTTATTTATGATGCCCCGGTCAAAACCATGTGTCAATATGTTCTGTAACTTGCCCAGGAAAGCAGTCGAGGGATCACTAGATAAACGCCTGTAAGTAGTGGCATCGTCTAAGGCCCCCTTCACACGTCCGTGATACACGTGCGTGTTTGGTCCGTTTCCGTATATACCGGAGACACGGCCAAACGTGCACCAATGTTAATCTATGATTGTGGTCACACGTCCGTTATTTCATTATGTCCGTGTGTGCGTGTCCGTGATCCGTATGTGTTTGCGTTTGGCACGGATGCATGTCCGTTATCTGCACGGAGCACGCACACGTGGACACAATGAAAGTCTATGGGTATGTGCACACACGTTAGTAAACACGTATGCATATACCTATAGTCCGTGTCCGTTTGGTGTTTTTATTTCTAGTGATGTCGGCTATTCTTTCTATTTCTGTGTATGTCGGTCAATCTCCCTGAGTCCGTCGGTCAGTCTCTCTGTCTCTCTGTCGGTCTCTCTGTCTGTCTGTCCCTCTCTCACAGTCTGTCGGTCAGTTTCCCCCCCTCTCTCATACTTACCGTTCCCCGATCTCCGGCGCAGCGCTGCACGGCATTCACACTGCTGCGGCGGCTTTTACTATTTTGAAAAAGCCGGCCGCCCATTAAACAATCTCGTATTCCCTGCTTTCCCCGCCCACCGGCGCCTATGATTGGTTACAGTGAGACACGCCCCCACGCTGAGTGACAGGTGTCACACTGCACCCAATCACAGCAGCCGGTGGGCGTGTCTATACTGTGCAGTAAAATAAATAAATAAATAATTAAAAAAAAACGGCGTGCGGTTCCCCCCAATTTAAAAGCCAGCCAGATAAAGCCATACGGCTGAAGGCTGGTATTCTCAGGATGGGGAGCTCCACGTTATGGGGAGCCCCCCACCCTAACAATATCAGTCAGCAGCCGCCCAGAATTGCCGCATACATTATATGCGGCAGTTCTGGGGCTGTACCCGGCTCTTCCCGATTTGCCCTGGTGCCGTTGGCAAATCGGGGTAATAAGGAGTTATTGGCAGCCCATAGCTGCCAATAAGTCCTAGATTAATCATGTCAGGCGTCTATGAGACACCTTCCATGATTAATCTGTAAGTTACAGTAAAAAAACACACACACCCGAAAAAATCCTTTATTTGAAATAAAAAACACACACACATTCCCTCATTACCAATTTATTAACCCCGACAAACCCTCCATGTCCGGCGTACTCCACGGACCTCCAGCGTCGCGTCCAGCTCTGCTGCATGGAGGTGACAGGAGCAGCAGAAGACACCGCCGCTCCGGTCACCTCCACACAGCAAATGAGTAGCGCGATCAGCTGCTGTCACTGAGGTTACCCGCGGCCACCGCTGGATCCAGCGGTGGCCGCGAGTTACCTGACTGACAGCAGCTGATCGCGCTACTCACCTCATTTGCTGTGTGGAGGTGACCGGAGCGGCGGTGTCTTCTGCTGCTCCTGTCACCTCCATGCAGCAGAGCTGGACGCGACGCTGGAGGTCCGTGGAGTACGCCGGACATGGAGGGTTTGTCGGGGTTAATAAATTGGTAATGAGGGAATTTGTGTGTGTTTTTTATTTCAAATAAAGGATTTTTTCGGGTGTGTGTGTTTTTTTACTGTAACTTACAGATTAATCATGGAAGGTGTCTCATAGACGCCTGACATGATTAATCTAGGACTTATTGGCAGCTATGGGCTGCCAATAACTCCTTATTACCCCGATTTGCCAACGGCACCAGGGCAAATCGGGAAGAGCCGGGTACAGCCCCAGAACTGTCGCATATAATGTATGCGGCAATTCTGGGCGGCTGCTGACTGATATTGTTAGGGTGGGGGGCTCCCCATAACGTGGAGCTCCCCATCCTGAGAATACCAGCCTTCAGCCGTATGGCTTTATCTGGCTGGCTTTTAAATTGGGGGGAACCGCACGCCGTTTTTTTTTAATTATTTATTTATTTATTTTACTGCACAGTATAGACACGCCCACCGGCTGCTGTGATTGGGTGCAGTGTGACACCTGTCACTCAGCGTGGGGGCGTGTCTCACTGTAACCAATCATAGGCGCCGGTGGGCGGGGAAAGCAGGGAATAGGAGATTGTTTAATGAGCGGCCGGCTTTTTCAAAATAGTAAAAGCCGCCGCAGCCGTGTGAATGCCGTGCAGCGCCGGTGATCGGGGATCGGTGAGTATGAGAGAGGGGGGGACACTTCAGTCAATCGGGGGATTAGCAGTCACCGGTGAATCCTTCACAGGTGACCGCTAATCAGTACTCGACACAGACAGAGCCGCGGTATGAGGATGAAGTCGGGTGAAGTTCACCCGAGTTCATTCTCATCGCGCAACTCTGTCTGCTGTCAGCCGACATTTATAAACGACATTGTGCATCACACACACGGACATTACACGTACACATACACGTTAATTCCACACGCACACACGGACGTTCTGCACACAAACACGGCTAGCATACGCAATTCACACAGGTGCCACACGGACCATAAAAACGGACACAAAAACGGGACACGGACCCGAAAAACGGCCCGTAACACACGTGCGTGTTTTTCACGGACGTGTGAAGGGGGCCTAATATGGAGTTTATCTCCCTTTCATAAAGTGAACTGTCCAGTATAACTACTGATCCCCCTTTATCCGCTTTCCGGATCACAATGTACTCATTTTTTTTTTTTTCGGTTTATGTAAATTTATGAATAACACCAAGATCATCACTAATGTTGATAATACAGACTATAGGATCAATTCATTTATTAATTGTGCCACTACTCATGTCGTGTATAAAGCCACATGTTCTATCTGTAGCATGAGTTACATCGGTTGTACATCCAGACCTTTGAGAACCAGGATATCTGAACACACTAGGATAACATCTTGCTTTGAACCGACTAATTCTAATAGTCTTCCGTCACAAAAACGTTCCCTGTCGGGCCTTACCCGACACTTCATGGAACACCATTCAGCGGATTTTTCGTCGCTCACAGTTACTGGCGTTGAGTTTGTTCCCAAGCCATTTCGAGGAGGGGACTGGTTTCAGGCACTTTTGCACACAGAGGCGAAATGGATACTTAAATTAAATACCAGACATCCGCATGGTCTGAATTATCGTTCCGATTTGAGATATATTTTCTGATTATTTATTCTGTCCATTCCCTCCATCATACCCCCTCCCTCTTCCCCCCCCCCTCCCTACCCTGTACAGCACATTATCACATCAGGATTTCTGCATAAATCATCTAGCCCGCATATTTATTTGCGAGATATTGTCATCTTTCAGATTGGCTTTTTTGCCATTGACATTATATGTATTTCACTTATATACATTTTACCTTCACCCTTTTTTTTTTTTTTTTTTTGTTTTGTTTCTCCCCCCCCCCTCCTAGATTTGCATTACATCACCACATAGGGATATTAGTATGGATTATCATGCCCGTATTTTTTATGCATAAGGTCTTGCCTTTGTTCAGATTGACATTTAAATTGACATCTTTATCATCAACATCTTATACAATTCATATTTATTTATACGCATATATGTATATATATATATTTTTCTACTTACTAATTATCTTGCCTTTTGTCGGATTTTATCTTACAATCATGTTGTATGGTGTTCATTTTTTTATCAGCTTATATTGATTTTCGTTTATTTGCTGTGGTTAGGGAAGGCTTGCTTTTCTGTTTATAACCCATTTATTCCCATGTGATTTTTTGGCTAAGATTTTTCTACATTTGGATGTCTATTTGTATATGACAATATGGTTGTATATTTATATATCTATCTCATGTATGTTGAGTGTCCTTTTGTCTCTTAATTGAAGTGGGTACAGGTGGTTTGGTTTGTTCCTTCCACCTATGGACTTTTTTCACTTCCGCCCCCTTTTTTCCTGGTGTGTATTTCATTTCCTCCCCTATATGAGTTGCTTCCAGCTAAGCATAGGTCACTTATGATTAAGGACTCCGTTGTTTTTACCCCCCCAGTCCGAAACGCGTAAAGTTTGCCTATGCGCCCACTGTAAATATGTTCCCTACTTCGGGTCTCTGATGATCTTTTAAATTTTTGAAATAAAGGATGTTTTTTTACTTTTAACCACGAGGATTTGTGCTGGATCCCTCCTTCCTTCGTTCTATTTTCCCAAGCAAATGCTGCATGAAGTAAATAGCCTGTGGACAAGGCCTGATGACTGAATGTGAACAGTCACCAATCGCCAAAATCTAGATTGCTAGCGATGACGCTGTGTGTGACATCCAGCAACAACCTGGCCCCTGCTGTGAGGTCGTTGGTTGTTGCTGAATGTCCTGGGCCATTTTTTAGTTGTTGCTGTCCCGCTGTGAAGCACAGATCGCTGTGTGTGACAGCGACAGAACAACAACTGAATGTGCAGGCAGCAGGAGCCGGCTTCTGCGGACGCTGGTAACCACGGTAAACATCGGGTAACCAAAAAGCCCTTCCCTTGGTTACCCGATATTTACCTTCGTTACCAGCGTCCGCCGCTCTCAGCTGTCAGTGCCGGCTCCCTGCACACGTAGCTGTAGTACACATCGGGTAATTAACCCGATGTGTAGTCTAGCTATGTGTGCAGAGAGCAGGGAAACAGCACTGACAGCTGAGAGCGGCGGACGCTGGTAACGAAGGTAAATATCGGGTAACCAAGGGAAGGGCTTCTTGGTTACCCAATGTTTACCGTGGTTACCAGCGTCCGCAGAAGCTGGCTCCCTGCTTCCTGCACACGTAGCATAGTACAAATCGGGTAATTAACTTGATATGTACTGTGGCTAGGTGTGCAGGGAGCCAGCGCTAAGCGGTGTGCGCTGGTAACCAAGGTAAATATCGGGTTGGTTACCCGATATTTACCTTAGTTACCAAGTGCAGCATGCTTCCACGTGTAGCGACGCTCCAGCGATCCCTGCCAGGTCAGGTTGTTGGTGGGATCGCTGGAGCGTCACTTAGGGTATGTGCGCACGTTGCGTACTAGCCCAGCACCGTGAATGATGCGCTTCAGAACGCAGCTGAAAAGCTCCGTTCTGAAGCGCATGGTGCCGGCGAGAACGTGCGCTCTGCCTGCAGCTCCTGCCATAGACAGAGCAGGACCTGCCGGCAAAGCGCACGGAAGAAGTGACATGTCACTTCTTTTTGCGCAGCGCTTCGGCAGTAGCCAAAGCGCTGCGCTCTAAAACGCCACGTGCGCACGGCCCCTGCACAATCTCCATAGACTGTGCAGGGGACGCAGGACGCATGCAGTTACGCTACGCTACAAAGCGCAGCGTAACTGCATGAATTTACGCAACGTGCGCACATAGCCTTAGTGTTTCAGCTCACCAGCGACCTCCTAGCAACTTACCAGCGATCCCTATCAGGTTGTATCATTGTTGGGGTCGCTGGTAAGTTGCTTAGTGTGACTGGGCCTTAAGTGACACATCACTGAAATCAATTCTGTTTATATATTATGCTGCGTTCAGATTAGCAAAAAACATTCTGAAAATATCCTGCATTGTATGACAAGTGCTGCTCAGTTTGATGGGAGTTGTCAAGAACATGACAAACTGTGCCTGGTAACACAAATCTCTGCCTTTGATTGATACCTCTTAGGGATAGCCTCAGAGGATCACAGGGCAGAATCACTTGTGCACCAATCTTCTTGTCAACAGCACAAATGCAAGAATTCAATCAGCGGAGGAGCAATGGTTCCAGGCATTAGGAGAGGTGTAAAGCAAAGTCCAGTTGGGGTGGAATAAGAAAATTTAAAGTACAAATTAGGGATTCATCTGGTCCCAACAAAATTATCTGGTTTGGCTGACAATCTAATGGGTATGACTACCTTTACTTGCTTGCTGCAGTAGTCCCAGCAGAAGGCCAGACAAGTGAAACAATTGTAGCATTTCTACACACACTATTGTTTTGAGGTTATAAATAGGGTTATAAAGATAATAAATGGTAAGATTCTGGTGGCACAAGCTTTTATGTTTCCATGATTGCAGCTACTAAATCTCAGTTATTCAATAATATGCAATCAAGTTCTTTTCCCTGTTCAGTTTTTATCCAAATCTGTCCCAGGATGTTGTGTGACTGCAATCTGACATTGTGGGTTTCCAGCACAGTACTGAGTATTGCCAGTCTAAATAGGAAACTTATTATTGCACTTCCTTACCAGGTCATCGTTGCAGATTTCAAAACTTTGCATCCATGCAAGAAATTTAGCTCATTTGATTGTAAGGCTGGATTACTATAATGGCAAAAGGGTGGGGTTTCATTTGGTTATTATAGAAGACTATCAGTATTTGTGGAGTTTCTTACCTCAGTATTTGAAAGGCAAAACCAGGAGTGGGTAATAAATACAGGAGTGGTGCACGTGTTTCTATTATACTTTCCTCTGCCTGTTCCACTCCTGGTTCTGGTGCACAAATACTGAGGTAAAAATTCACTAAGTACTGAGTGTGTGTGCACATGGCCAAAGGAAGGCCAAGGCAAAGTGTGACCCATGGGCCACATCTGTCCATTAGGCTGTTCCTTGACAACCAGCAGACAGAATAGCAAAGAGATTGGAAACAGTAGCCCATTGATCGCCCCGACCTGGTGTCAGATAGGGGAAGCAAAAACGTGGTGACAAATTCTCTCAGAAAGCAGCATAATATAGAGACAGAGACCCTGATTCCAGCGATACATCACTTACTGAGCTGTTGGCTGTCATTTTGATAAAATCAATGTTTTCTCTGCTGCAGATCTAGCAGTAAGGATACGGTTCCACTTGAGTTTTGCACGGACAAGTGCAATCCAATAAAGCATCGGATTGCACTCTCAGTGGGGCAGTGTTCATCTGCGATTGAATTATTCAAGCCATATCGGCCTGAGAAATGAATCGCAGCATGCTGCGTTTAGCAGCGAGTCTAGGCTCAAGCACCCCCATACAAGTCTATGGGAGCGTGTGAACATCGCATTGCACTCACATGTCATCCGACTGCAGTGCGATGTACGCAGAGACAGACAACAGAGGAGATGGGAGAAAGTGCTCCCTCCCTCTCCTCTGCAGCTGTGATACGATCGTAACACAGTCGCATGACCCTCGGCTGACGCTCGCAGCAGAGGGTCATTAGCATATCGCTTCCAATGCTCTCGCATCAGAAGCGGTACGCAAGTGGAACTGTGCGCTTATACAGAGCTCATGAATATGCTGGACTACCTGGCACCAGGCCAAGTAGTCCTCGAAAGATAAAATCACTGTTTAATCAGCAGTAGATTATCAAAACTACACTAAGCAGTCTAATAAGTAACATCGCTGAAATCAGGATCTCTGCCCCTACATTATGTTATGCTGCTCTCAGATTAGGTGGTAAGAACCTAGTGACACATTCCCTTTAATTTCACCGGTATCTAAATCCTCAGGATGCAGATACTGGTAAACAGAGCATGAGGCCCTTGGCTACATCTTCCACCATTCTTCTTGTGCGGCTAAAGTCACAGGTAGAGTTGAGCAAGTACCTAACTATTCGTACTCGCTATACTTATGAGTACTGTCTAATATTCGCGTATTTGTTCAGAAAAGTGCGTGTAATGGGAAAAACTCGCAAAGTAACGAGTAACCCGAATGCCACACTATTTGCTACTCGCACGAAAAGTACAGCATTCGGGTTGTTACTTTGTGAGTTTTTCCCCATTGACTTGCATTGTACACGTTATTCGAAACAAATAGGTGAGTAGTAGTCAATATTCGTTATGAGTATAGCGAGTACTAAAAGTTAAGTACTCACTCAACTCTAGTCACAGGGCGTTATGACTCACACGTGGATCGCATCAGACTGGCCATTGGCTCGCCTGACTTGAGCATGTCAGCATGTATTTCTATGCAGTAGACACATTCAGATCAGGAGAGCCAATGCCCAGTCCGGGGGATGCTCACGCAAGTCAATGGCTGCGTGACACCAGTCTGAGACTGAGACACAGCGCAGCAATGATGTGACTAGATCACGCCTGCTATGTATAGTCTCAGTCTGCACACAGCAAGACTGATGTAGGACGATAGGAGAGGAGATTCATATTTTTTCATTTACTTGTGGGGTGAATATATGAGACCATCCACGCTGTTTGCGGGGAGCTGTTGGGCCATGATACTGTGGTGGGACCATTATTCTGAGTGTGGTGGGAGGATGCTGTAGTGGGGACAGCTGTTGATCAAGGTAAAAGACGGAGTTTATATATAATAAAAATAAACTTTATATTCAGCAGGATGTTATATGGTTTCGATTAGGTGCTACTGATAAGAATATGTGTTACAATAAGCCCTATAGTAACATGTATTAGCTGTCGCAGCTAGTCAACAGACTTGATTCTGCAGAATTAATTCCTGCCTATTGGTTCGGTCGTCCTGTCCAGTCCTGGTGTCATGTGGGACCTCCGGAAAATTAATTGCCCACCGCCGCTATAATACTTATTTCTACACAAGCATGCCCTCACAAATTCTTAATAATGACAACATAACATATTTCAGTAAACACAAAATTCGATCATTTTAACGACCGTAGGCACGTCACAATTTCTTCGAGCCATGGTAATTCGTAGTAAACCATGTGACCTTGACCGAGTCTTTGCCTATATTGTGAGCTGGCACAAACAGCATGGCAAGGGGATAATAATCCTCTGTGGCATGTCACGCACCCACAGCTCTGTTACCAGCCAATGACATGTTTATAGAACAGCTCCTAATGAGCTTCATATACCATGATAAGGATGGTATACACCAGTAATGGGTGTGATTGGCATCTCCTGCCCACTGAGGTAAAATACATGGCGTTATATACAAGTAATGGAAGCTTTAGGGAAGGGATACAAGTAATGAAACATTCAAGGACTAGTTAAAAGATGTACTCAGAGACAGGGGGAAAGAAATATCAAGGACTAGGCACATGGAGGGTGTGATAGGGGACTACAGGGAGCAGCCACAAGGCACAGTGCATGGAGGGGAGAGGACGCCGCCCGGGCTTGGTTTGCACAGTCATTTTGTGCTGACAGGCTGCCTTTAGCACAAGGGAGATGGCAGACAAAGGCGCTGAGGGGGGAGGAAGGCAGCCGAATGCAAAGGAAACCAGGCAGCGCCATGCCGGGGCACATTCACACACGGTGAGCAGGGCAAAATGGAGGCTGGAAGGCGGGCACTGCAGCTGTCACCACAGAAGGAGCCCGACAGCACGACATACTCAACATGGAGAGCGAGGAGGAAGAGGACAACATGGCGATGTCTCCTCCACGGAGGAAATGCTGGATTAGCCCGACATAACCCGCAGTAACAGAGCTGGGCGGGGATGTAGTCTCCACACAGTGACGGTTAATGCATTTATTTCTCTGTGATTTAGACCCTTCACATTCTCCTCCCCTCAGCTCTGCTGCGCTTTCCCGCCCGACTCGCTGAGAAAGAGGAGGGGAACATGTCGCCCGGACACAGAGGCGGCAGAGTACTGGGCGGACGGTCAGGAAATAAGACTACAAGCCAGCCCCATCGTACGCCGTAATGGCAGCAGCGCTGTGGGCCACGCTGGGTGATACACAATGGGCGCTTCACCACAGAGGGCACACTTCGTATGGCCACTTCTGCCATGTTACCTCACGGCCGTGTCTCTCAGCGGAGTCACGTGACACCGCTTATATATTTGTCCGTTGGCAGCAACTTTCCAGTGGACTTTCCGTCCGCCCGTGTGAGCGGCATACGGTGAATGCGCGCCTTTCCCGAGGGCCATAACCGTCTCTTCGCCATAGTTAACCGAGCCTGCAGTTCTGTGAGGAGACTCCTCACGGCTCCACCATAACACGCAGGGTGGAAACAACTCCTCACCACTTATTTCTGAGACCTAGAAGGACGGTCAGGTAATGCACAACATGGCTACCGGTCTGGCAGCTACAGAGTGAAGAGTAGAGGAAAAAAAAATAGAAGAACTTCAAACTTTGCAAACCAATGAAACCTTCCAGCTAAGCCTAATTTTCCATGCCGCCATCCTGCCTCCTCCCCTCACTCTGAATAAGCACCTTCCTGGCTATAGGTATAAGGGAATCACATAGGCGCAAAGTTTAGCACGGCCAATGGCATAGGCGGTGTAATGTGGCGAGCTGCCAGGCACTTCCAGGGACATGACACAGAGAAGTGCTCAGGTGCTAGCGAGCCATGTGCCACTGGAAGGTGCCTGGCCAGCAAGGCACGAGTAATAAAGAGCAGCTTACATCAGTCGGCGTCCTGTTCCTGAGCTCCAGGTGAATTCTTTTTTTCATGTCCATCTTCTCGCTTTTCTCTTGAGTCGTTCGTCCCTTGCGCTCTTGTCTATGGCTCTGTGATCTATCTGTCTCCCCCCGTCCTGGCTGGCTTTTCTAGGTGATCCAGCCGAGAAATAAAAGTTTCAAAGGGAGGAGAGGTGGGAGACTGCAAAGCAAAAGAGCAGTCCGAGGTGTCCTTAATGGAGGCAGGGAATCTGAGCGCTCTCTGTATAGGAAACGTGTGGAAGCTGCTGAGACCAAACGCCAAGTTACTCACAAGAGCGAGGAGGAGAAACCATGGAGGGAAAAAAAAGGCACTGAAAAAAAAGACATTGATACTGCTGCCCCCCGTGGTCACAGGCGGTATTGCAGGCTGAGCAAGCAAATGCTGCAGCAAACAGCAGAAAGCGACACCACAAAAAAACAGGCTTGCATAAGAAAGCTACTGGGAGGAAGACACGGCATTTTACAGCGGTTACATCGCGCTGTCTTCACTGTACATCTATTTCACCTGATCCTCATAGCTATAGCATCACATTACTGCTCTTACAAGCCCCAGCCCTAGGGCCAGAGAGCTGAAAGGAGTGGCTCACATCCCCTGCCTTACAATTCTTATGATTGCAAGTTTTCCTGGTCCCTATATGTGAAAATTAGGCTTATATAATGGCTCTACTAGAAGTTTAGTAAAGCAGGTTACCAGGTCATGCTAGTATTCTCAGTTGGGTTACTGGCTGCCAGATTTAGTACAATGTGATGATCATCAACCAGTATGCTTCACCACTGATATCCTCACCATGGCCCTACCGTAGTAATCTTCACTTATGAGATCATCTGAAAACCCCATTATCCCCATGGCCATATCATATTAATCTTATGAGACCATTTTAAAACCCCATTATCCCCATGGCCATATCATAGTAATCTTATGAAATCATTTTAAAACCCCATTATCACCACGGCCATTTGAAAACCCAATTTTTATACAGCTATATAGTGTGTGTGTGTGAATTTTCAGTTTTTGTGATTTTTCTCTATAGGTATATTTTTGAGTACAATGTAAATTGTTCTTTTAGGGTATGTGCGCACGTTGCTTTTTACCTGCTTTTTACCTGCTTTTTTGCTGCTTTTTCTTCTGCGCTGTTTAATGCCAAAATGGATGTGTTCTTCTCTTCAAGCAAAGTATGGGAATTTGGGTTTCTTGTTCACACTATGTTGTTCAAAATGCTGCCTTTTTGTGGCAGAACTTTGGTCAAAAACTCAGCTTTTCAAAGAAGCAACACGTCAATTGTTTTTGCCATTTGGGTTTTGCACTGCAAAGCTGAGTTTTTGACCAAAGTTCTGCCACAAAAAGGCAGCATTTTGAACAACATAGTGTGAACAAGAAGCCCAAATTCCCATAGACTTTGCTTGAATAGAAGAACACATCCATTTTGGCATTAAACAGCGCAGAAGAAAAAGCAGCAAAAAAGCAGGTAAAAAGCAACGTGCGCACATACCCTTATTCTGTAAACTACTGACATGTCTCCGAATTTCCAAGCAAAATTTTTTTTTTTTATATATTTTCTGAAAATAGTTTATAGAATAAAAAACAATTTACATTTTACTCTAATATATAAAGCTGAATGTATGTATGTCCGCTAAAGGAATCCGCACCGTCGCATTTACAATCACAAAATTTTGCACAGACTCCTCATGTGACTCAGGGAACATCATAGACTATGTTTTGATGGGAAAATATAACACCGCGCTTTACAGTTACACTCCAAAAAAAACCTGCCTCCATTAAAGTCAATGGAGCTGGTTCCAAGACACAGGTTATTAATAGCAGCTGTGATTGGTTGCTATAGGAATGAAAGACATTCATAGTTTAACAAGTTTATGTGTGAGGTAATATATCGGTGGGGAGTCAGATAGAGACAGACACAGATTGGGAAAGAGACACACCTGGGAAAGAGGCAGATAGGGAAAGAGACAGAGACTGAGACAGAGAGAGAGACACAGAGACAGTTACTATCCTGGACAACGCCGGGTACTACAGCTAGTATACCTATAAAGAGAAAAAAATCAGAAAAACTGAAAATTTGGAAGTAGTCGCTTAATTTTTGCAAGAGCTGTATAATAGTATAATTTATAGTATAAAAATAATTTTAAAAAATGATGTAGCACTCCGCGGTATTTTTGATTTTCAGCGCAGATAAAGCGGACGGCTACTCCCATTTGCCTGGCTTTACCTTGGCTGGCAATTAAAATATAGGAAAGTCCACTATTTTTTTTTTTATAATTATTTAAAAAAAATAACTAAAAAAAAAATGTGTGGGGTCCCGCTGTGTTTTGATTGCCAGTCAGGTAAAACCAGGCAGCTGGGGGCTGGGATTCTCCGCTGCCGCTCCTGGAAATGGCGCATAGTTTCTTAGCGCCTTTTCCAGGTGCTTTACCCTGATGGCAGTGGCAGCTGGGTAATAAAGGGGTTAATACCAGCTTTGTATTCTCAGCTGATACTAAGCCCGAATTTCATGGTGTCACACCAAATTAGACATGGCCACCATGAATTTCTAGTAAACGGTAAAAAGAAAAATAGCACATAGAAATTTTTTTTTATTACAAATATAACAAAAAAAATTTAGAGACTCCATCTTTATTATAAAAAAAATCCTTAGCCCGACGTAGTCCACAGGTAAAGCAATGTCAGCTCTGCTTCATCGTTATGTAATGACAAGCGTCTATACCAGTGATGGTGAACCTTTGGCACACTTGCCAGACAGATGCAATCGCGCTAGCAGTTCGCATTTGTGTTGGAGCGGAGGAGACTTTTCTCCTCGGTCCGATACTCCTCTCCTAGGCCGCAGACCTGTTGCCTACGATACACTGAGAGCGTCATTAAGTAGCGCCGTCGCATAACATCTTGTGGAAGCGTTATGATGTCTTGTTACCGCGCGGCATCTGAGGGCCCAGCGGCGCGCAATGGTAGAGCAGGTGTGGAAAGGTGAGTATGTTTTTTGTTTTTTTTGTTATAAACTGTATGCGTCTGTACCAGAATGGGGGTAAATGCTAGGATGGAGGAACATAAAAGGGATGTGGAACATACTAGGATGGGGCCTATATAAGCATGGGAAACACGTAAGTATGGAGCACACTTAAGCATGGGGCACATGTAAGCATGGGGCACATGTAAGCATGGGGTACAATTACCAGGATATTTACCAGGATGGGGTACAATTACTAGGATGGGGTAAAATTACCAGGATGGAGGACATTTACCAGGATTGGGTACATACCGGGATGGAGGACATTTACCAGGATAATTACCAGGATGGGGGACATATAAAGATGGAGGACATACCAGGATGGGGGGACATTTATCAGGATGAAAAACATTTACCAGGATGGGGTACAATTACCAAAATGGGGGACATATAAGGATGGGGAACATACCAGGATGATGGGGTACATTTAAAGGATGGGGTACGTTTACCAGGATGGAGGACATTTACCAGGATGGGGTACATTTACCAGGATAATTACCACAATGAGTTACATTTACCAGGATATTGTATGTTTACCAGGATTGGGTGATATACCAGGATGGGGAACATTTACCATGATATTTACCAGGATGGGGTACATTTAGCAGGGTGGGCAACATACAAAGATGGGGTACATTTACCAGGATATTTACCAGGTTGGGGTACATTTACCAGGATGGGGAACATACAAAGATGTGGGATATTTACCAGGATAGAGGACATTTACAAGGATGGGGAACATACTAGGATGGGGTACATACACAGATGGGGGACATTTACCAGGTTGGGGGACATATTTACCAGGAAGTGGCCCAGAAAGAGGGACATTACTGCATAATGAAGGGGGATGGAAGCAACTCATATGTCTTTATGGAATTTAGAGATGTTCAGACTTTGAAATGTAGATGTGGATTTCAGGGTCGAATCTTATTGCAAGCCATGCTAAAATCTGTCTATCTATCTATCTATCTATCTATCTAATATTCTGCATTTTTTTTCATAATGATCAATCCAACTGCTGTGTCTGATTAGGGCAGTGATAGTGGCTCAGCTTCAATGTGTGCTAAGCATGCATGAGCATGATGCCCCGCTGCTGAAGAGAAGAGAAGACGGCAAAGGTAAGTTTAAAATCAATTAGTTGTTTACATAATAGAATTAGTTACAGTTAGGTCCAGAAATATTTGGACAGTGACACAATTTTCGCGAGTAGGGCTTTGCATGCCACCACATTGGATTTGAAATGAAACCTCTACAACAGAATTCAAGTGCAGATTGTAACGTTTAATTTGAAGGTTTGAACAAAAATATCTGATAGAAATTGTAGGAATTGTACACATTTCTTTACAAACACTCCACATTTTAGGAGGTCAAAAGTAATTGGACAAATAAACCAAACCCAAACAAAATATTTTTATTTTCAATATTTTGTTGCGAATCCTTTGGAGGCAATCACTGCCTTAAGTCTGGAACCCATGGACATCACCAAACGCTGGGTTTCCTCCTTCTTAATGCTTTGCCAGGCCTTTACAGCCGCAGCCTTCAGGTCTTGCTTGTTTGTGGGTCTTTCCGTCTTAAGTCTCGATTTGAGCAAGTGAAATGCATGCTCAATTGGGTTAAGATCTGGTGATTGACTTGGCCATTGCAGAATGTTCCACTTTTTTGCACTCATGAACTCCTGGGTAGCTTTGGCTGTATGCTTGGGGTCATTGTCTATCTGTACTATGAAGCGCCGTCCGATCAACTTTGCGGCATTTGGCTGAATCTGGGCTGAAAGTATATCCTGGTACACTTCAGAATTCATCCGGCTACTCTTGTCTGCTGTTATGTCATCAATAAACACAAGTGACCCAGTGCCATTGAAAGCCATGCATGCCCATGCCATCACGTTGCCTCCACCATGTTTTACAGAGGATGTGGTGTGCCTTGGATCATGTGCCGTTCCCTTTCTTCTCCAAACTTTTTTCTTCCCATCATTCTGGTACAGGTTGATCTTTGTCTCATCTGTCCATAGAATACTTTTCCAGAACTGAGCTGGCTTCATGAGGTGTTTTTCAGCAAATTTAACTCTGGCCTGTCTATTTTTGGAATTGATGAATGGTTTGCATCTAGATGTGAACCCTTTGTATTTACTTTCATGGAGTCTTCTCTTTACTGTTGACTTAGAGACAGATACACCTACTTCACTGAGAGTGTTCTGGACTTCAGTTGATGTTGTGAACGGGTTCTTCTTCACCAAAGAAAGTATGCGGCGATCATCCACCACTGTTGTCATCCGTGGACGCCCAGGCCTTTTTGAGTTCCCAAGCTCACCAGTCAATTCCTTTTTTCTCAGAATGTACCCGACTGTTGATTTTGCTACTCCAAGCATGTCTGCTATCTCTCTGATGGATTTTTTCTTTTTTTTCAGCCTCAGGATGTTCTGCTTCACCTCAATTGAGAGTTCCTTAGACCGCATGTTGTCTGGTCACAGCAACAGCTTCCAAATGCAAAACCACACATCTCTAATCAACCCCAGACCTTTTAACTACTTCATTGATTACAGGTTAACGAGGGAGACGCCTTCAGAGTTAATTGCAGCCCTTAGAGTCCCTTGTCCAATTACTTTTGGTCCCTTGAAAAAGAGGAGGCTATGCATTACAGAGCTATGATTCCTAAACCCTTTCGCCGATTTGGATGTGAAAACTCTCATATTGCAGCTGGGAGTGTGCACTTTCAGCCCATATTATATATATAATTGTATTTCTGAACATGGTTTTGTAAACAGCTAAAATAACAAAACTTGTGTCACTGTCCAAATATTTCTGGACCTAACTGTAAATTGATATTTTGGCACTTCGCAAAAAAATGTGGGGTTTGGGTTGCAGTTTGGGCACTCGGCCTGTGAGAGGTTCGCCATGACTGGTCTATACAGAGCCAGAAGCAGGCTGACACTGAGGGTATGATTCCACTTGCGTATGACTCGTGCAGTCTCGCATCAATATCACCCGCACGGCGTGACACTCCTGACAGGATCGCCTCAGCTGCATGGAAATACATGCAGCTGACCCGCTCCTGTCGGGAGAGTGTGCACCGTGCCGGGTGATGCGATGCGATGCGAGACTCGCACAGTGACAGTCAAAGTTTAATCAAGTCCATGGATGCCATGGACTCGGGTGAACCCTGACTTCACCGCGAACACGGCCGAAAATAGCCGAAGCCTGCCGAGTGACAAGCAGTGCAGTGAATACCCCCGGAAGTTAACAGAACCTTCCATGACGTCATAGCCAATGTCTGTACAACATTCACACCAGACTGGTTACATGGCTATCATGTCATGGAAGGTCCTGTAGTCATTGGTGGTTACCCAGTCGCATAGCAATGATCGCATGCGGAAGCAGAAGCGGCCGGGAGACAGTCTGCAGGACGCGTCACAGGACCAGTAAATATAATCATAATTTTTTTAATAATGTGCTTTTTTTTTTTACAGCCCCTGGACACGAACTGTAACACGAGCTTCCCAGGAAAGCTCACGTTTGGGATCGTGTGCACGAACACGGTACGGACCCCGAACTTTACAGTTCAGGTTTGCCCATGACTAGTTTTGATGCCATTTTACTGCAGTTTTCTGCCAGAAGATGCAAATATGATGAAGAAATCTGTTGAAGATATTTCAGCACCTGGTGCAGGAATTTGATGTATAAATTTCAGCACCAAATCTGCATCTCCTGGCAAAAAAACACAGTTTAGGTGCGGTTTTCTGCCAGGAGATGGAAATTTGGTGCTGAAATGTCTGCACCAGATTTCTGCACTAAATTTGCATCTCCTGGCAGAAAACCGCAGTGAAACAGCATCAAAATCGTGGTTTTGTGTGGTTTTCTGCCAGGAGATACAGATTTGGTGATGGAGTCTATACACCAAATCTGGCAAAAAAACGCATCAAAACTGCATCGCGTTTTGATGCATTTTTTTTTGCAGGCGATGCAGTATTGGTGCAGGGATTTGGTGTATAAATTCCAGAACCAAATCTGCATCTCAGGGCAAAAAAACCCTGCAGTTTTCTGCCAGTAGATGCAGGTCTCATTGAACTCAATTAGTTCAACTGAGGTGAGGTCACTGAGTTCAATGAGTTTACCTGAGGTAAGTTTACCTTCGATCATGGGTGGGGTACCATGGGAACCTCCAGCTGTGACTGCAGGTAGACACGGTGATGTCACCGTTCACAGCTGTGACTCCGTCAGTGTCTGTCTGAAGCCGCAGCGGGCGGTCATGTTCTCTAATGTGCCTGCACACTGCCATTTCAGTATGTAGCAGAGCCGGGATCGTCATGGAATATTGTGGTGTGGATTACATCAGACCTGGGTGTTTTGGGGATTAATAAATTCGAGAAACAAAGGGTGTTGTTTTTTTTGTGTTTGTTTTCTATTTTTTAAAAAAATGATTTTTCTCTATGTTTTGTGCTTTAGTTCTTTTGACTTACAGGGTTAGTAAGAGGAAAGTCTTATAGACTCCTCCCCAATAACTAACCTTGGGCTTGATGACAGCTGGGATTTTTTGAAAAATCACAGCTATCATTAACCTCTTACATTACCCCAATTGTCACTGCACCAGAGCAATAAGGATGAGCTAGGTAAAGCGCCGGAATTGTTGCATCTAATGGGGTCTCTTGTATTTTAATACACAGCCAAGAAAACGCACACAGCTGGGGGCTACAGCCTCTAGCCATCTGTTTTATCAGTGCTTGGTATCAATACACAGGGGACCCCACGCCAAATGTTTTCTTTATTTATTTTTTTGCAGTCAGACACTGTCACAGGCTGGGGGCGCATCTGACTATTCATTTTTTTAAATTTAGTTTTACACCACTATAGGGTGTGTGATTCCAACCAATCACAAATGCTTTCACAAAGAATGGGGGTGCAGTTTGACTGCAGTCAATCACAGACGCAGGAACTGACGATGGACGGCGAAAGCAGTGAATATGCATAAGAGCTAATGATCAGCCGTGGGGAAGATCGGAAAGTATAATTTTCCTGCTTTGTTCCTTATTTTCTTTTTTTTGATGCTCCCCTAGCCCTCACTAACACCATTTTATAGCACATAAGTTTGGGTTACTAAGACGTATATGTGGTTCGGCATCCGGGGTCAAGTTCAGCTGCCAAACCTGATTTTATTTTTAGCCCGTACTGGTTCAGCATGCCGAATATCCACAGGTTCGCTCATCACTAATTGTGTCCACTGTATCCTAGTAGTGATGAGTGAGCACTAAAATGCTCAAATGTATGCTCGAGTGCTCGGAACTCAAATTGAGCAGATTAGGCTCAACTCAAGTAATGAGTAAAATGGAAGTTTTTGGGAGACCAACCCCCAGGAAGGTTGGAGGGGTAGGAAAATCGCTGAAGTGGATGGAAATAGCTCTCAAATGGAATGGCAACAGCATGGAGAAAATGCCGGGATGCATCTCTGACTCCCAGGTCGCTGCTGGGAACAATGTTGTCAAAGTATTAGGCTGTGTGCACATGTTGCATTTTAATTGCTGTTTTTTTATGTGTTTTTGAGTGCAGATTTGTCACAAAAGCTGAGGAGAATCCAGATGCCAGCAAAGTCAATGAGAATACTGAAGTGACATGAACACGCTGCTTATTGGTGAATTGTAGATTTGGTACAGAAAAAAATCTGCAGCATGTCAATTCTTTCTGCGATTTTGCAGTGTATTTTCACTCATTTACTTAAGCCAGCTTTACACCTTACAATTAGGTGTGCGATCTCGTATGCGATGTGACACGCCCAGGTCGCATATGCGATTTCATGAGATCGCACGTAGGTCGTTCATTTGCTGTCACACGTGCGTTAGTAGTCTGTTAAATTGATCAATTTTGTGTGCGATCCTTTAGATCATGTGTTCTGTGACGTATGCATTGGGCACCCTTTTTTTTTTTATTGACTTGCCAAGCATGTGTAATGTGTAGGGATGCGTTTTTACTATGTCATCTGCCATTCAGCTCTGCTACATGGCCGCTAACAGCAGACACAGACAGCCATGTAGCAGAGCTGAATGGCAGATGACAGCAGACACAGAAAGAGCCGCACGATCAGAATGAACTCGGGTTAACTTTACCCGACTTCATTGTCATGCTGCGGCTCTGTCTGTGTCGCGTCCTGATTAGCGGTCACCAGTGAAGGACTCACCGGTGACCGCTAAACTCCTGAGTAACTGAATTAAGCAGCCCTCTCTCATATGCTTACCGATCACCGGCGCGGCGCTGCACAGCATTCACACTGCTCCGGCGGCTTTTACTATTTTGAAAAAGTAAATTAAACAAACAATCATTAAACAATCTCGTATTACCTGCTTTCCCAGCCCACCGGCGCCTATGATTGGTTGCAGTGAGACACGCCCCCACGCTGAGTGACAGGTGTCTCGCTGCACCCAATCACAGCAGCCGGTGGGCGTGTCTATACTGTGCAGTGAAATAAATAATTAAATAATTAAAAAAAACGGCGTGCGGTCCCCCCCAATTTTAAAACCAGCCAGATAAACCCATACGGCTGAAGGCTGGTATTCTCAGGATGGGGAGCCCCACGTTATGGGGAGCCCCCCAGCCTAACAATATCAGCCAGCAGCCACCCAGAATTGCCGCATACATTAGATGCGACAGTTCTGGGACTGTACCCGGCTCTTCCCGATTTGCCCTGGTGCGTTGGCAATCGGGGTAATAAGGAGTTATTGGCAGCCCATAGCTGCCAATAACGCCTAGATTAATCATGTCAGGCGTCTCCCCGAGATACCTTCCATGATTAATCTGTAAGTGACAGTAAATAAACACACACACCTGAAAAAATCCTTTATTAGAAATAAAAAACACAAACATATATCCTGGTTCACCACTTTAATAAGCCCGAAAAAGCCCTCCATGTCCGGCGTAATCCAGGATGGTCCAGCGTCGCTTCCAGCTCTGCTGCATGAAGGTGACCGGAGCTACAAAAGACACCGCCGCTCCTGTCAGCTCCACACAGCAACTGAGGTGAGTAGCGCAATCAGCTGAGCTGTCACTGAGGTTACCCGCGGCTACCGCTGTATTTAGTGACAGCGGGTAACCTTAGTGACAGCTCAGCTGATCGCGCTATTCCCTTCTTTAGCTGCGTCAAGCTGACAGGAGCGGCGGTGTCATAGGCGCCGGTGGGCAGGGAAAGCAGGGAATACGAGATTTAATGAGCGGCCGGCTTTTTCAAAATAGTAAAAGCCGCCGGAGCAGTGTGAATGCCGTGCAGCGCCACGACGGTGATCGGGGATCGGTGAGTATGAGAGAGGGGGTAAGAGGGATAGACTGACATGGACAGAGAGAGAGGGACAGAGATAGTGACCGACTGACAGAGATTAGTGAATGACAGACATTGTGAGGCGCTTCAGAACGCAGCTTTTCAGTTGCACTCTGAAGCGGACCTTTTTTTAAGCTGCGGTGCAGAGCGCACACCTGCGCACATAGCCTCAGACATCAAAATCGTATGAGGGATGTCACACGTTTCAATTGACTAGGTTCGTACAACAAAACGTCCAATGTATGAGGAATGAACGACGTGTATGTGATCACCGTATTTGCGTTCAATCTTGATCGCACGTAGGTGTCACACGCAAATACGTCACGAACGATGCCGGATGTGCGTCACTTACAACTTGACCCCGACGACGGATTGAAAGATCTATTGAAGCGTGTAAAGCAGGCATTAAAGGTAGGGTGTCGCTGTTTTTTATTTTTGTATTAAAAATAGTGATTATGAAATTAAGTATTTTTAATACAAAATTAAAATCACTGCTTATTTAGTTTTTATTTAATTCTAATTTTACTGAAGGCACTGGGGGCTGTCATGCTGGATTTGCTTGTGTGTAACGACAGTTACTCACTCCTTTATGGCAGCCCCTGTGCATAGAGAAAAGTGGTCGTGATCCGACCCTATTTAGTAACGTTAGAGTAGGCATCTGCTGTGACCTGGATGCGCCCCCTGGCCAGTCCAGATCACAGCAGAGGGAGGAGATCGGCGCCATCATTGTGGAGCTCACAGCGTATGCTGTTTGCTCCACTTTATCCCTGTCAACCGCCGGGATATGTGAGTACGGGCCGCCTACCCTCCCCCCGCCATTACCGTCTCCAATGACACCCCCTCCCTCCGCTCTACCGAGCCCCCGCTACTGCCGCCGCCCCTTCCCCCGCCGTTACCGTCTCCAATGATACCCGCTCCCTCCGCTCTACCGAGCCCCCTCTCTGCCACTGCTACAGCCGTCGCCCCTCCCCCCGCCGTTACCGTCTCCAATGACACCCCCTCCCTCCGCTCTACCCAGCCCCCGCTCTGCTCCCCGCTGCCGCTGCTGTGTGTGTTTATGTGCCTCTGCATGTGAGTACCGCCGCCCCTCCCCCCCACCACCGCCGCTGCTACCGTTTCCAAAAACACCCCCCGCTCTCCCCCACCTTCCGCCTGCCACCTGTCGGCCTGTGTGTGTACCGGTGATACTGTCTGTAGAGCTGTGCATCTAATCCTATCCTGTGATACTGTCTGCTGAGCTGTGTATCTAATACTATCCTGTGATACTGTCTGCTGAGCTGTGTATCTAATACTATCCTGTGTAAGGGTACCTTCACACTTAGCGATGCAGCAGCGATCCGACCAGCGATCTGACCTGGTCAGGATCGCTGATGCATCGCTACATGGTCGCTGGTGAGCTGTCAAACAGGCAGATCTCACCAGCGACCACTGAACAGCCCCCAGCCAGCAGCGACGTGCAAGCGACGCTGCGCTTGCACGGAGCCACCGACTGGAAGCTGCGGAGACTGGTAACTAAGGTAAACATCGGGTATGGTTACCCGATGTTTACATTAGTTACCAGCGCTGTGTGCAGAGAGCAGGGAGCCGCGCACACTGAGCGCTGGCTCATTGCTCTCCTAGCTACAGTACACATCGGGTTAATTAACCCGATGTGTAATGCAGCTACATGTGCAGAGAGTAAGGAGCCGCGCACACTGCTTAGCGCTGGCTCCTTGCTCTCCTAGCTGCTATACACATCGGGTTAATTAACCCGATGTGTACAGCAGCTACATGTGCAGAGAGCCGGAGCCGGCAGCACAGGCAGCGTGAGAGCTGCGGAGGCTGGTAACTAAGGTAAATATCGGGTAACCACCTTGGTTACCCGATGTTTATCTTGGTTACAAGCTTACCTCAGCTGTCAGACGCCGGCTCCTGCTCCCTGCTCGCTTCATTTGTCGCTCTCTCGCTGTCACACACAGCGATGTGTGTGTCACAGTGGGAGAGCGCCTTTGAAGAAAACGAACCAGGGCTGTGTGTAACGAGCAGCGATATCGCAGCAGGGGCCAGATCGCTGCTCAGTGTCACACACAGCGAGATCGCTAATGAGGTCACTGCTGCGTCACAAAAAGCGTGACTCAGCAGCGATCTCGGCAGCGAGCTCGCTGTGTGTGAAGCACCCCTAATACTGTCTGCAGAGCTGTGTATCTAATCCTATCGTGTGATACTGTCTGCTGAGCCATGTATCTAATCCTATCCTGTGTGATACTGTCTGCTGAGCTGTGTATCTAATCCTATCCTGTGTGATACTGTCTGCTGAGCCATGTATCTAATCCTATCCTGTGTGATACTGTCTGCTGAGCTGTGTATCTAATCCTATCCTGTGTAATACTGTCTGTGAAGCTGTGTATGTAATCCTAGCCTGTGTGATACTGTCTGCTGTGCATCTAATTCTATCCTGTGTGATATTGTCTGCAGAGCTGTGTATCTAATCCTATCCTGTGTGATACTGTCTGCAGAGCTGTGTATCTAATCCTATCCTGTGTGATACTGTCTGCTGAGCCGTGTATCTAATCCTATCCTGTGTGATACTGTCTGCTGAGCTGTGTATCTAATCCTGTCCTGTGTGATACTCCAGCTGTCCTTGGTGACACTTTAGACATTTCTGGTCACCAAAAAAACGGCTACGCTCTATGTCCCTACATTTCATTCTCTCTTATCCCCTAGGAACACCCAGATTTGGAGGGGGAGGTGTGACATCACACACAGGAGAGCAGACTCTGCCCACTTTACTGCAGCTGTAATCCAGGCTATTTCTACAGTAGGATTTCTGTAGGATTTCAGCAGCTGCTCCCCCTAGTGTTTAACAGTGGAAAATATCAAACTTTTTATTTTTTTTTTATATTTTGCTCAATTAAAAACAAATAATAATATGTAAACAAAACATTAAAACATTAATACTTTAAATTTTTTCAGTTATTGATTTTTTTTTTTTGAACGACACCTTCCCTTTAAATGAAATCAGTCAAAATAAAATAAAATAAAAACACAGGTGAAAAACGCATGCAAAAATGCATTGAAAAAGCGGCTTGTTTTTACTGCTGTTTTTCCTGCCAAAAGTTGCAGAAATGTCTGCAACATAATACTCAATATTTACACATACCCTTACATTACCTGTATAGGTATACTGCTACTGCAACCTAAATACAAACTCATTTTCAGGGCTAGGGGTTTTGTTTTCCCTATTAATACTGGAAAGTTTGGAGGCATATGTTATATACCTAATTTAAAATGCAGAAGGTGTGCAGTAAGGGACGGGGAAGTGCTGCTGATGGTGCACACAGAGGTCAAGGGTCATTTGAACAAATGTAACTGTGTGTGCTGTGGGCACACAAAAAAACACTCATCCACGAGACCTAGCTTCCTGCCACACTTTGCAGGGGGTTGCAGGACACCACTCTTGATGCCAGAAGAGTGTGACCAAGTGGTAGGTTGGATGGCAGATAATACTTCCGTTATTTTTCCTAGCACTACCCTATCTTCCACACGGTCCAGTCTCACTAGCCAAAGTCTGGAATGTGGTCCTCACTCATGTAGTACTTCCTCTCACCATCCTAAGTCCCAGGAGACAAGTGATTTCACACTCGGAAACTCCTAAGAGATCTTTACATTTCCATTTATTGACACTGGCCTGTCATTGTACACATTTCAAGAGGGACATGAGGAGATCATGTGTTCTGATGCCTAAATAGTTGAGCAGCCACAGTCGCAAGACGATGGTGGGGAATGGCAATTCGTGTCACAAGAAGGCGATGATAATGAAGCACAGAAAATCGATATATTTCAAAAAGAAAAAATGTGAGGAACCATAGTAAAATTCATGTACCTTTATTCATAGTTAAAAGCAGATGGCTGGAATGCCCTTCTGACTCGTTTCCGGCGCTACCTGCACCCTTATTCATAGATACTAACTCCCAGCTGAATACACACATTTAAAATCAGCCAATGAAAATTTACAATACAAATGCATGAATATAACAAACAAATAATTAATACAAAAACATGGTATCTCTATGCAAATTCATCCCATTACACTGTTTGGTATCTAGCAGTAAGATCCAATGCATTTCTCTTAAATACCCAGTACAGTAATCAATATTATGACAAAAAGATCAGTAACATCCTATATTAGGATGACATATTGAGTAAAATTTTAGATAATGGTCACAGGATTGTGGCTAAATAAGGTAGTAGTCTTTGATGTACAGTACAGAACAAAAGTTTGGACACACCTCATTCAAAGAGTTTTCTTTATTTTCATGACTCTGAAAATTGTAGATTCACATTGAAGGCATCAAAACTATGAATTAACACGTGGAATTAAATACTTAACAAAAAAGTGTGAAGCAACTGAAATTATGTCTTATATTCTAGGTTCTTCAAAGTAGCCACCTTTTGCTTTGATTACTGCTTTGCACACTCTTGGCATTCTCTTGATGAGCTTCAAGAGGTAGTCACTGGAAATGGTTTTCACTTCACAGGTGTGCCCTGTCAGGTTTAATAATTGGGATTTCTTGCCTTATAAATGGGATTGGGACCATCAATTGTGTTGTGCAGAAGTCTGGTAGATACACAGCTGATAGTCCTACTGAATAGACTGTTAGCTGCTTTTTTCTTGCCATAATACAAATTCTAAGTAAAGAAAAATGAGTGGCCATCATAACTTTAAGAATTGAAAGTCAGTCAGTCTGAAAAATTGGGAAAACTTTGAAAGTGTCCCCAAGTGTAGTGGCTAAAACCATCAAACGCTACAAAGAAACTGGCTCACATGAGGACCGCCCCAGGAAGGGAAGACCAAGAGTCACCTCTGCTGCGGAGGATAGGTTTACCCGAGTCACCAGCCCCAAAAATCGCAGGTTAACAGCAGCTCAGATTAGAGACCAGGTCAATGCCACACAGAGTTCTAGCAGCAGACACATCTCTAGAACAACTGTTAAGAGGAGAAATTGTGGAGCAGGACTTTATGGTAAAATAGCTGCTAGAAACCACTGCTAAGGACAGACAACAAGCAGAAGAGACTTGTTTGCGCTAAAGAACACAAGGAATGGACATTAGACCAGTAGAAATCTGTGCTTTGGTCTGATGAGTCCAAATTTGAGTTCTCTGGATCCAACCACCGTGTCTTTGTGTGACACAGAAAAGGTGAACGGATGGACTCTACATGCCTGGTTCCCACTGAGAAGCATGGAGGAGGAGGTGTGATGGTGTGGGGGTGCTTTGCTGGTGACACTGTTGGGGATTTATTCAAAATTGAAGGCATACTGAACCAGCATGGCAACCACAGCATCTTGCAGCGGCATGCTATTCCATCCGGTTTGCGTTTAATTGGACCATCATTTATTTTTCAACAGGACAATGACCCCAAACACACCTCCAGGCTGTGTAAGGGCTATTTGACTAAGAAGGAGAGTGATGGGGTACAACGCCAGATGACCTGGCCTCCACAGTCACCAGACCTGAACCCAATCGAGATGGTTTGGGGTGAGCTGGACCGCAGAGTGGAGGCAAAAGGGCCAACAAGTGCTAAGCATCTCTGGGAACTCTTTCAAGACTGTTGGAAGACCATTTCCGGTGACTACCTCTTGAAGCTCATCAAGAGAATGTCAAGAGTGTCCAAAGTGGTAATCAAAGCAAAAGGTGGCTACTTTGAAGAACCTAGAATATAAGACATTTTCAGTTGTTTCACACTTTTTTGTTAAGTATTTCATTCCACGTGTGCAAATTGTCTCTCCAGGAAAGGAGACAAACTCTAGCACAGCGCCATCTATTGGAAGTGGTGATCCTAAAAGTCAAAAGTGGATTTTTAACAATCCTTTGCATATGACTTAGGATTTATGCCAGATCAGAATCCCAATTTGCAGACACGGTGTTTCGGGGTGCTTGCCCCTCGTCAGTGCAAAGTATGGGGTGAATGATCTGGCTCATGAGAAGCTATGTGGGGACCATGGGTTAACACTATTCTCCTTAAGGAGACTTTGCAAGCCAGTCTGGCTGCCAGTAAGGGGACTTATAGCTGCAATGCCCCTCTGGGAAATATTCAAATTGTCTCTCCAGGAAAGGAGACAAACTCTAGCGCAGCACCACCTATTGGAAGTGGCGATACTAAAAGTCAAAAGTGGATTTTTAACAATCCTTTGCATATGACTTAGGATTTATGCCAGATCAAAATCCCAATTTGCAGACACGGTGTTTCGGGGTGCTTGCCCCTCGTCAGTGCAAAGTATGGGGTGTCTGATCTGGCTCATGAGAAGCTATGTGGGGATCACGTGTGTTAATTCATAGTTTTGATGCCTTCAAAGTGAATCTACAATTTTAAGAGCCATGAAAATAAAGAAAACTTTGAATGAGAAGATGTGTCCAAACTTTTGTTCTGTACTGTATGTTATCACCTAGCGTTTTTGACCAAAATAATGCCCCTTAAAAGACTTGGTTATCACTTTGTGGTTTTTTAAGTGTGGTAAAAATTGTAAAGTGCCCCCCCTAACTGTCAAAAAAGGAAGTTTTGCTGACCAATATTAAAACATATGGCATGCGAAGTTTCATCAGTTGTGATTCGGATCATTTAATTTACTGCATTGAATGCACCATATGTAACTTAAAATATATTAATAAAAAAATGTTATCAGAACACGTTTACAACATTTTAAATAAAAACAATACATATTCATGGACAGTAAATCATTTTATTGACATACATGGAGGTGATATGCAGGTTTAACTTAACATGCTATGGTTTGGAGAAGGTCACCTGCCCTGTTCGGAGTGGTGATTGGAAGAAAAAGTATATTTAAGAGAAATGCATTGGATCTTACAACTAGATACCAAGCAGCCTAATGGGATGAATTTCCATAGAGATACCATGTTTTGTATTAATTATTTGTTTATTATATTCATGCATTTGTATTGTAATTTTTCAATGGCAGTTATATTGTAAATTTTCATTGGCTGATTTTAAATGTGTGTTATGAATAGCAAGAGTGAGAGAAAACCGGGCACCGCTAATTCAAAATGAAAGACTGCTGTTTGTTCATTCCTAGAAAGCATAGGAGCTGGGTGCACATCCTAGGGCGTAGACCATGTTGACCCGTGGACGCACAAAGGTGTGAAACGGCTCGCCGTCGTCCGGCGCTGTGACTTTTGTCCTCACCCTCCCCCACCACTTGTACCCCTTGGTATGAATTATTTTGATTAAACCTACCATCTAGATGCCGCTGAGTGTCGCCTGATTCCGTCTTTCTTGCATCATTAATATTTATGACTAAGGGTGCAGGTAGCGCCGGAAACACGTCAGAAAAGGCTTTCCAGCTAATTGTCTGTTTTTACATATGTTTGAATAAAGCTACAAGGATTTTACTACAGTTACTCCCATTTTTTCCTTTTGGAATATAAATCGATTTTCTATACCTTACTGCCTAGGGCAGCAGCTTCATGTGAGGACCATTATATCTATGGAGTTTGGACTTATATATTTGTGGTGAGTTCCCTATTTTCCTCTTTTTTCCTGGATAATGAGACATAGTTACTAACAAAGTGATGTTGTTAAGTCAACAAGTAAGGAGGACCAGAGTGCAAAAGTGGACGACGAGGTGATGGACGATGAAGTCACTGACCCAACCTGGCAAGGGGCCATACCGAGCGAGGACAGCAGTGCAGAGTGGGAAGGATCCACATCACCACAAGAAGCAAGAAGAGGCAGTGGAATGGCCAGAGGTAGAAGGTGGCCCACTGTTCCCAAAAATACCCACACGCGGCAAGTTCCCAGACCAAGAGTTAGATGTTTTGCAGTCTGGCGCTTTTTTAAGAAAGTACAGATGAGAAATGAACAGTCATTTGCAACCTGTGCGATACTGAGATCAGCACGGGTCTGACCACAACCGACCTGACCACCACCAGCATACTCAGGCACATGTTATCAATGCACATGCAGAGATGCATCTAGGCTTTCCACCACCCGGGGCAAGAATTCAGTTTGGCGCCCCCCGCCCCTGGGCAGTTTGGGTGGTCATCATGTGACCAATCACTCATATGTGATTTGCATACTTACAGTCACATGATAACGAGCTGCTCTTAATAATTCTCTCAATGTTCAATAAGAAACGTAGGAAGAAAAGCTAATATTCACATGCAAGTATGAATATCACGTATGAGTAGAGCAGCCATGTGATGATTGCTGGAACCAGCGAGCAGAGCTGAATTCTGACAGGGAGTATAATACACGCTGTTAGAACTGAGTGTACTACACTGTTTAATTTTATCATTCAAGGGGTTGTCCAGATTTGAGATGAAAGTCTGCAGTGAATCTATTTGTGACTTCAGGCTTCTGAATCCTTACAGTGTATGTTCTGCACACTTTTAGGATTCTCTGGTGTCAGTGACGAGAGTGGACAATCATGTAAGCACAAGTATGAGATATGTATACTTCTGGCCACATTCTGATTTGATGTGTCCGGCTTCAGTCAATTCATTTTTATTGAGTGAGCCCATGCATGTCTGTTTAGCATGTGACCACATCTATGTAAATCTCATACTTGCAGCTTCGTAACCTCCTACTCTCACTGCCTGTACCAGAGAATCCTGACCTCGTGCAGCGTGCGCACTGTAAGAATTCAGAAGTATGCAGTCACATAGCGTAACACAGAGTGACTGCAGGCTCATCACAAACTTGGACAACCCCTTTAATGCTCCTAACAACATAAATAAAAAAATAGTAACCCTTAACTTGTCAGACGGCACAAGACTTTATTAAGGAGATTATCCACTACTTTAACATTGAAGGCCTTTCCTTAGGATAGGCCACCAATGTCTGATAGGTGACGGACCCTGACCAGGCACTCCCGCCAATCGCCTGTTCTAGATGCCATGCCAGTGGCCACCTGGACCAACAACAGCTGATCAGTGGGGATCCCGTTGCTCTCATATCAGAAGCAATGCGCAAGTGGAACCAAGGCCTAATGATGAGACATAGACAGTATCACAAATAAATATTTACATTCAAGTACCTTATAGATGATGTCTCTGAGTCGTTTCTTTCTATTCTTCATCTTGTCCAGACGCCATGATTACTTTTCACATTCACAGCTCATCTCTGCAGATTTCCATCTTCATTCTTCTGCAGCACATCTCGACACAATGCCCCTAAAAATAGCAAAATGATTATAATACTCCTATTTAAAAATACCTGCCCCAGAATAAATTATTGCCCCTCACTGTGTTCTCTGCACAAAATATGACCCACACACTGTCCCTCTTATGGTACATACCCC
Source organism: Anomaloglossus baeobatrachus (assembly GCF_048569485.1). Classification (NCBI taxonomy): domain Eukaryota; kingdom Metazoa; phylum Chordata; class Amphibia; order Anura; family Aromobatidae; genus Anomaloglossus; species Anomaloglossus baeobatrachus. The sequence goes on from NC_134353.1 coordinate 509,391,307, forward strand.
ACACACTGCCCTCCTTTCCATACTGAGCCTACTCTTCACACTGTCCTCTCACACTGTATCACCCTATACTGCCCAGTCTTTATACTGTGCCCTCTCATACCAACCCATCCTTGCTATGGCCTCACACTCTCCTCCCATTCTGCCCCCTCTCCATACTGCAACCCCTTCACTACCCAGTCTCTATTCTGTGCCCCCTCACATTTTTCTCATCCCTTACTGTCTCCTCACTAGCTCCTGTGTGTCAATATAATTTTCCCCTCACTCCCCATCCTGCCCACTTGCTCCTCATACCATGTCACTCTTTATTGTGTCCTCAAAATTTCTTTCCCGTTTGCTCCCCATACTAGGTCTGTATACATTGCCCCAATCGCTCCACATACTATGTCTGTATACATAACCCCTCACCCTCTCTCCCCATACATCACCCATAACTCCTTATACTATGTCTATATACATCACCCCTCACCCTCACTCCCTATACTATGTCTGTATACATCACCCCTCACCCTCACTCCATATACTATGTCTGTATACATCACCCCTCACCCTCTTTCCCCATACATCACCCCTCACCCTCCCTCACACCATACTGTGTCCAAAGATACTTCCCTCTCCCCATCCTCTCTTCCCACCACACTGTGTCCACAGATACGCCCCTCTCTCCCCCATACTGTGTCTAGATACTTCCTCCTCCCCACTCTCTCCCCATACTGTGTCTATAGATACTGCATCCACCACACCCTCTGTCCCCCATACTGTGTCCACAGATAGTTCCCTCTCCCTACCATCCCTCCCCCATACTGTTTATAGATACTTCCCCCTCCCCACCGTCTGTACCCCCATACTGTGTCCACAGATAGTTCCCTCTCCTCACCCTCTCTCCTCCATCTGCCGCTTCTTTGTACCAGCACAGCGTTCAGTTGTCCCTACCCCAAGCCTTGAAACACAAATGTAAATACCCAGCCACCGACCCACAGACCCAAACAGTAAATGGCCACATTTCCAGACTGCTTGGGCTAGAAATGCTAACATTTGGCTTGTGGACACAGGCTTTCCACAACCTCAACGGTCGAGGCCATCCCTTTCGTGCTCAGCCACCTTCAGTCAATAACTGCCACTATTTCTCCTGGTGTGCCATCACCGCATGACACCAGTACGTGTCCCATAACACCCATGCCCTGACCAACAAAGATACTGGGAAGGTCCACTTAACGACTGACATGTAGACAAGTGCTTGTGGCCAAGGATGCTACATTTCCCTGACAGTACACTGGGTGAACCTTGTGGAGGCCGGTACTGAGTTGGACCCTGGGATGATACATATTCTGCCGCCACCGAGGATTTTTTTTGTCCCTATTTCCATCAGGGTTTTCTCTGCCTCCTACACCATATAACTTTAATGTGCATGGGTGTGGACCCCCTGTGCCATGGAACGGGCTTACCCTTGAGGGTCGTGACTACTGGGTATTCATTAGAGCCTCTGATGGTGATGTTGGACTTGGCTGCTGGCAGACACCAAGTACCTCTCCAGTGCAGTCCCCGTACTGCATTGACTCAGGTACAGACATAGAGTATCAGGCAGGACAGGATCACAGCAAAGGTGGATACTGGTACAGGTTCAGACAGGATGGCTGGTACAGACTGAACAGGTTTGGGTAAGGTGCAGATAGAACAGGTTTGGTTCTGGTGCTGACAGGAAAGGGTTGGGTTCAGGCAGAATAGGTTTGGGATCAGGTTAGACAGGTTCAAGTTCAGAAGAGTACAAGGTCACAAGGACCTGACAACACATTAGCAGGTACAAACACTAGATACGGAGGTTATTCAGGCACCTTCCTACAGGGGAGGGTGCCTTAAATAGCTAGTGCCTCTCAACCATAGGGTGAGGATATGTCATGCTAGGTATGGGGAAGTTCCAAGAAAATAGTGGAATGGAAAAAAGAGGGAGATAGTGACCCCCTGACCAAACCTACTGCTGGTCACTGGGGTCCCTCACCACCCTAGATAGGTTCCGAGCCGGATACCTGACCCTAGGTTTCCCTAGTGCTTGACCCTAAATAGGGAATGGGTGGGATGAACTCTTTGTCAACCCACTAAACACTAGAGAAGACACAAGGAGGACACACAGGGGGAAAATGCATGATACTTATCCACAGATGACTCAGGTAGAAGTTCAGCAACGTTTCAGGAATGATACCACAGATGAGTACAAGTCACCTGCTTTCAACCAGAGCTTGAATGAGCTGAATAATACCAGCACAAGTCCAGGGAAGATGGAAGTATTTAAGCACATGGAGAATACTGGTAATCAGCAACTGGATGGAAGGAAGGCTCCGCTGGGTCCGAAAGTGGAAGAGATGAAAACCCAGCAGGACAGCTACCTAATACAATGATTACTTACAGCAGGAACAATAGAAAGTCAGGGAACATTTTACGCAGCTAAACACTGTGACCTTCTATTGCCAGAAACCACGTGACTGTTTGTCACCCGTAACACACCTGTGACAGTAATAATAATAATAATAATAATAATAATAAAAAAAATCTTTATTTCTATAGCATCAACATATTCCGCAGCGCTTTACAATTCAGGAGGTTCATATACAAACAAAAAACAGTTATAGAAAATATAATAATTAGAGGGGACAAAAAGAAACAACCCTGCTCGTGAGAGCTTACAATCTACAATGTGATGGGGGTGGTACAAGGTACAAGTGCTTATTTACAATGGAAATCCACCCATCTCAAGGAAATGGGGAATAGATAATGGCTGCCTGGACCAGCTGGCCAGAATCTTGAGATGCATTTGGGTGCCATGGAGTTTGACGTGGGGTTATGTTCTGAGAAGATGCAGAGGGAATATGTGCATTTAGTTCGGCTAGGGAGTGTGGTAGGCCGCCCTAAAAAGATGCATTTTTTAGGGAGCGTCTGAAGCTGAGTAAGTTGAGTCATTTGTCCTAGCTTCTTGGGGTAGAGCGTTCCAGAGGATTGGTGCAGCTCAGGAGAAGTCTTGGATCCGGGAGTAGGAGGTTCGGATTAGTGTGGATGTTAGTCGAAAGTCATTTGCAGAGTGTAGAGAACGGGAGGGGTGACAGAGAGGAGGGTGGAGATGGAGGTGGGTGCTCCCTCCCTTCTATGAGAAGTCTCTGGACACTCACGACCAGGCCTATTTGTTTGGGCAGCAATCTTGTGGCATTCACTCTGATGCTGGGACCCACATCCTCTCCTCTAGTCCGTAACCCCTCCAATGCACCAAGTATTAAAGAGTAGAAAACGAGAGTCAACAATTTTATGTATTTGGAACTCCAGATTACTATCAATCATGATTGGGGCCTGTGGCAAGGGGGATGGCTCCAAAGGTTCCACATACTTTTTGAGTAGTGCCCTGTGGTACACATTGTGGATCCTAAGAGCCTGAGGTAACTCACTTAAGTGAATGAACTTCAACTTATTCTGCACTAGTTGCTATACAAAAGAGAGAGATGAGAAAAAATGGTCCTCCTTATGAACTCCTGAAGCACTCATACCACTAAAGGTACCAAATTGTGGATGAATACCGTATGCACCAAAGTATGGTGACTTGCCAGTAGACTCCTGGTGATGATTATTTAAAGCAAATTCGGCAAATGGTAAATAAGATGCCCATTCCTCCTGGTTCTCAGAGACAAAGCACTTAAGATAAGCTTCCAAACTTTGATTTATGCGCTCGGTCTGCCCATTCGACTGAGGATGGAAGGCAGAAGAAAAAGACAACTGCACCTCCAGTTGAGCACAAGAGGCTCTGCGAAATTTGGAAACAAACTGGGTTCCCCCATCTGAGACAAAATCGGATGGAACCCCTTGAAGCGTCACAATATCATTGATGAACACCTGAATCAGTCTTGGCATTCGAAAGTGCTGGCAACACGATGAAATGTGTCATCTTACTGGACCTATCCACACCACCAAAATCACAGTCTTTCCCTAAGGCCTGCGACACACATCCGTGCCGCCGGCACGTGTTTGTCATTTTTTGCACGTACCAGCGGCACGGAGACACATTAAGCAATGCTACCCTATTGTAGCAGGCACACACACGTAAAACCACACGGAACGTGTGTCTGTGTGCGTTTGTACGTGTGTACGTTTTTCTAAACGCTGACATGTCAGTGTTTTCTTCGGCAGCACGGGTGTCACACGGCCCGCACCCGTACCACACGGGTGTAGTGTGGATGCGGTCCCATGTGACACGCGCTGGAGAAAACACACGTGTCAGTGAAAAAAAAATAAAACATTTACTCACCTTCTCCAGCCCTCCTGCCTCTGCCGCTGCTGCCTCTTGCTGCCGACTGCCGCTCATTATTCTCATTTAATATTCACTTCACTGCCTGGCAACAGCAGCAGCGGCGGGGAGATGGGAGGGCTGGAGACCAAGGATCAGCACCACGGACAGCAGCGCGGACAGCAGGAAGGACCACGTGAGTATGTAAATTACCGATTCTACGTGTGCTATCGCGGATAGCACACATAGAACACACGTGGCCTGCACGTACCAGAGACACGTACTTACCTGCACGCAACACGCAGGGGAAATATGTGTCTCTCGGCACGTGCGTGATTTTCACGTGAGTGTGGCAGAGGCCTAAGATGAAGCCAGATCACTAATGAAATCCATGGATTAATGCGTCTATGCTCTATTTGAGATAGTCAATGGCAGGAGAGATCCCTATAGACGAGTATGTGTTACCTTGGAACATGCGCAAATACTGCATGCAGACACATAGTTAACCACATCCTGATGCAAGCTCGGCCACCAAAACCAACGAGAAAAGAGATCTGAGGTTGCTTTACTACCTGGATAACCCGCAAGTACAGAATTGTGATGTTCCTCAATTAGTTTACAGTGCAAATTGGATGGCAGAAACAACCTCCCTGAAGGGACTCCCCCTGAGCCTCCAACACCTCCCCCTCCAGGTCTGGGCACAAGGAGGAGACGACCACCCTCTTCTGCAAAATGGGTATGAGGTTCATATGACCACTACCACCAGAGAAGCTCTGGGATAAAGCATCTGCCTTGGTATTTTTTAATCACTGGACGGTATGTGACAGTAAAATTAAACCAGGTAAAAAAAGAAAGATCATCTGGTCGGCCTGAGATTGAGACGTTTGGCAAACTCAAGATATGACAGGTTTTTATGGTCTATGGTTAGCGTAATGGGAGAACTGCCTGCTCAAGCCAATTGCACCATTCCTTGAAAGCTAACTTAATTGCCAAGAGTTCTTTATTGACAACATCATAGTTTCTCTCGGCCGAGGACAACACAGCCCCAACCCCCACCGCAGATGCATCATCCTCCAGAAGAAAAGGCTACATCAGGCTGACTGAGTATAGGTGTAGTGACAAAACATTTTTTTAAAGAGGAAAAAGCCTGCTGGGTGGAGTCTGACCATTCAGAGAATACCATCTCATTCTTTGTCATGTTAGAGAGAGGTTTTAAAATTACTGATTAGTTTTGAATAAACTTCCGGTAAAACTTGGTAAACCCAAGAAAGCGCTGTAACGCTTTTAGGTTTTCTGGACAATCCCAGCCAAATACAGCACAGACCTTTTCTGGAGCCATCTGAAAACCCGAAACAGACAGCAAGTATCCCAAATATTGTACCTCTTGGACAGCAAAAACACCCTTCTCCAGTTTGGCATACAATTTGTTATCTCTCAAGGTCTGTAGCACCTGTTTAATATGTACCTGATGTGTTTCTATATTGGTTGAGTAGATCAAGTTATCGTCCAAATAAACCACCACAAACCTGCCCATCAAATGGTGAAAAATATTCACAAAGTACAGGAAAATGGCGGGGGCATTAGTGAGACCAAATGGCATGACCAGGCTTTTGAAGTGACCCTCAGGTGTATTGAAAACCGTTTTCCATTCATCACCTTCTCTGATTCTTACCAGATTGTAAGCCCCCCTTATGTCCAACTTGGAGAACCATTTAGCTCCCACAATCTAGTTGAATAGATCCGGAATAAGAGGAAGAGGATAAAGGTCTCGGAAAGTTATCTGATTCAATTCCTGAAAATCCAAACAAGGGCGGAGTCCCCCATCTTTCTTCTTAACAAAGAAGAATCCTGTCGCCACAGGCAAAGAGGAGAGTCTGATATGTCCCTTCTTCAGACTCTCAGTAATGTAATCTTTCATGGCTTGTCTCACTGGGCTAGACAGATTATACAGTCTGGACTTGGTAAGTTTTGCTCCAGGAAGAAAATTTTTGGGACAGTCATATACACAATGGGAAGGCAAATCCTGACACCGCCTCTCTAAAAATACATCTGCAAACCCAGAAAAAAATGCAGTTAAGGTCTCCATAGAGACCGCAGAGAGAGCAGTATTCAGACAGTTGTCAAAACAGTAGTTTCTCCATTCCACAATTTCCCTGGATTGCCAATCCACTACAGAATTAAGCCCACTTTACACGCAGCGACATCGCTAACGAGATGTCATTAGGGTCACGGAATTCGTGATGCACATCCGGCCTCGTTAGCGATGTCGTTGCATGTGAAACATACGAACGACCTCTAACGATGAAAAATACTCACCTTAACTTTGATCGTTGTCCGGTCGTTCTAATACCGATTATCGTTGCTGTTGCAGGATGCAGGTTGTTCGTTGTTCCTGCGGCAGCACACATCATTACGTGTGGCACTGCAGGAACGAGGAACATCACCTTAGCTCCGGCCGCCGGCAATGAGGAAGGAAGAAGGTGGGCGTGATTTTATGCCCGCACATCTCCGCGCCTCCACTTCTATTGGGCGGCCGCTTAGTGACGTCGCTGTGACGCCGCATGAACTGCCCCCTTAGAAAGGAGGCGGTTCGCCGGCCACAGCAACGTCGCTAGGCAGTAAGTACGTGTGACCGTTCATAGCGATGTTGTGCGCCACGGGCAGCGATTTGCCCGTGACGCACAACCGATGGGGGCTGGTGCTTTCACCAGCGACATCGCTAGCGATGTTGCTGTGTGTAAAGCCCGCTTTATGTTTCCCCAACCAGGGTAGACCAAGTACAATGAGAGTGGGAAAGCCTTCCAAGACATAGAAGAAATTACTTCATAATGCAGGGGTGCTACTCTCAGTTTTATGTGTCATCTGTATCAGGGACAACTGAGCAAGCAGTGCTGAGTCAATGGAGTTGGACTTAGCCAATTTACCGCAAGTAAGCTTGTGAGTTCTTACAAACAGGGAAGGGCGCAATATTCAATTAAGTAATGAGCATGCCCGAGCACCCCGATGCTCTATCGAGTATCGAGCAGCAGCGAGTTCGCTCACATATCACTATATCCTAAATTCCACTTACATGCTTCTTTTAAAGGAATTGTCTTATGCGGATAGTTACAGTTCATATGCGGTACATGTGAATATACGCTGGAGATCAAATTTAGAGAATAACACACAATTTCCTAAATGTTAAGGTCAATATGTAGTCTTATGAGATTATATCCTAACATGAGTAAACTAGCAGTATTTTAAGCTTATATCATAAATTGAATTAATTCAGAAGCACATAATAAAAATGGAAATGAGATCAATGAAAAAGAACACGGATCAAAATTAGAGAAGACTTTCAGATACCTGCAAGTTATTGGTGTTAATCTGGCACCCAGTGCTAATTTCCCTTATCTGACAAACCCTGTATATTTGGCAACCTAACTTTCCATTTGCACCTAACTTTCCACCTTCCGTTTGCGCTGACTTTGCAAAAATGGTGTGCCATTCCAAAGTGACTGAAACCCTCCGGCAGCAGATTGTCCAGGTTAATGCCAAAGGGGTAACCTTATAAGCCATAGCAAGTCTGTGATTTAGACAATATTGCATCTTTACAACATCACAAACTCTTTTAAGTCCCCCAAGAAGGCTGATCGCCCTCGAAAGACAAATGCAAGATAAGACAGGATAATGCAGAGAATCTCCATGTGTAATGTTTCAACACTGTAGCTGGAATTGCTCACCAGTTCAGCACTCAACATGGAAAGGATCTGTCTCGTCATACAGTATCACAATGTTTAAGAGCATTTGGACTGAAAGCTCACTCTGCAGTGACCAACCTCTCATTAGCAAAAAGAATCAAAAGGCTAGACTTACCTTTGGTGAGGAGCTTGTTGTATGGACAGAGAAGTGGTCCACAGTTCGTTTTAGTGATGAAAGCAAATTTAATTTATTTGGGGTTTATTTGGGGTGATGGGAAACATTATCTTCATCGACAAACTGTGGAAAGACTGAACCCAAAGTGTGTTAAGAAGTCAGTGAAAGGTGGTGGAGGAAGTTTCATGGTTTAGAGGATGTTTTCGGCAGCAGAAGTTGGACCTCTCATACAGCTACATGGCAGAGTGAATGATACATAGAGTCCAACATTACATTAGAGACACACAGCAGCTGCCCCTCACTTGGGACGCTGCATTGCGTGTCAGAGCTACTCAAAGGTAGGAATGAAAACAGGAGAAAGACGAGTAGAACTGCTTCGCAATATATGTTTTTTTTATTCTATATTATTATCTTACTTTATAAAAGTTGGTAGACAAAAACACAAAACACATATATGATGTAGATACAATAATGGAGAAAGAGGCAAAGAGGAGGGATGTTAAAAAAGAGGCACAGACAAAACCTTCATGAATAATTGTAAAAATACTATCATAATACCATAATATTGTCACAGAGGCTATATCAGACAAAATGAACAATAAAGAAACAACAAAGAGCCAGCACCATTGTGCACTAAGGCATCAAATATTCCAAACTGCATTATAAAAATTTTTTTTTTTTTTTTTTTTTTTTGAGATTTTTGGCAAAAAATTGCAATTTCTTGAGCTGCTTCGCCACGTCACGGCAAATCTCATTTGAAGCAGTCCTACACTAAAATATTTTTATAAAATGTGCCATGCGGCCTCACATATAAATAGCAGAACTGCTCTCAGCAGCACTCACCTGGTCTATTGCAGTCCCGTACCCATGACTGAGTCATGGCTGTGGGCGGGACAGGTCCAAGCAAATGCTGCATGAAGTATATATATAGCCTGTGGACAAAGCCTGATGACCCAATGTGAACAGTCACCAAACGCCAAAATCTATACAGATGGAATACATCCCAAATTGGGGTGCATAGCAAGGTGGAGGTCAACCACCGACCAATTCAACAAAGAAACAACAAAGAGCCAGCACCATTGTGCACTAAGGCATCAAATATTCCAAACTGCATTATAAAAATTTTTTTTTTTTTTTTTTTTTTTTTTTTTTTTTGAGATTTTTGGCAAAAAATTGCAATTTCTTGAGCTGCTTCGCCACGTCACGGCAAATCTCATTTGAAGCAGTCCTACACTAAAATATTTTTATAAAATGTGCCATGCGGCCTCACATATAAATAGCAGAACTGCTCTCAGCAGCACTCACCTGGTCTATTGCAGTCCCGTACCCATGACTGAGTCATGGCTGTGGGCGGGACAGGTCCAAGCAAATGCTGCATGAAGTATATATATAGCCTGTGGACAAAGCCTGATGACCCAATGTGAACAGTCACCAAACGCCAAAATCTATACAGATGGAATACATCCCAAATTGGGGTGCATAGCAAGGTGGAGGTCAACCACCGACCAATTCAACAAAGAAACAACAAAGAGCCAGCACCATTGTGCACTAAGGCATCAAATATTCCAAACTGCATTATAAAAATTTTTTTTTTTTTTTTTTTTTTTTTTTTTTTGAGATTTTTGGCAAAAAATTGCAATTTCTTGAGCTGCTTCGCCACGTCACGGCAAATCTCATTTGAAGCAGTCCTACACTAAAATATTTTTATAAAATGTGCCATGCGGCCTCACATATAAATAGCAGAACTGCTCTCAGCAGCACTCACCTGGTCTATTGCAGTCCCGTACCCATGACTGAGTCATGGCTGTGGGCGGGACAGGTCCAAGCAAATGCTGCATGAAGTATATATATAGCCTGTGGACAAAGCCTGATGACCCAATGTGAACAGTCACCAAACGCCAAAATCTATACAGATGGAATACATCCCAAATTGGGGTGCATAGCAAGGTGGAGGTCAACCACCGACCAATTCAACAAAGAAACAACAAAGAGCCAGCACCATTGTGCACTAAGGCATCAAATATTCCAAACTGCATTATAAAAATTTTTTTTTTTTTTTTTTTGAGATTTTTGGCAAAAAATTGCAATTTCTTGAGCTGCTTCGCCACGTCACGGCAAATCTCATTTGAAGCAGTCCTACACTAAAATATTTTTATAAAATGTGCCATGCGGCCTCACATATAAATAGCAGAACTGCTCTCAGCAGCACTCACCTGGTCTATTGCAGTCCCGTACCCATGACTGAGTCATGGCTGTGGGCGGGACAGGTCCAAGCAAATGCTGCATGAAGTATATATATAGCCTGTGGACAAAGCCTGATGACCCAATGTGAACAGTCACCAAACGCCAAAATCTATACAGATGGAATACATCCCAAATTGGGGTGCATAGCAAGGTGGAGGTCAACCACCGACCAATTCAACAAAGAAACAACAAAGAGCCAGCACCATTGTGCACTAAGGCATCAAATATTCCAAACTGCATTATAAAAATTTTTTTTTTTTTTTTTTTTTTTTTTTTTTTTTTTTTGAGATTTTTGGCAAAAAATTGCAATTTCTTGAGCTGCTTCGCCACGTCACGGCAAATCTCATTTGAAGCAGTCCTACACTAAAATATTTTTATAAAATGTGCCATGCGGCCTCACATATAAATAGCAGAACTGCTCTCAGCAGCACTCACCTGGTCTATTGCAGTCCCGTACCCATGACTGAGTCATGGCTGTGGGCGGGACAGGTCCAAGCAAATGCTGCATGAAGTATATATATAGCCTGTGGACAAAGCCTGATGACCCAATGTGAACAGTCACCAAACGCCAAAATCTATACAGATGGAATACATCCCAAATTGGGGTGCATAGCAAGGTGGAGGTCAACCACCGACCAATTCAACAAAGAAACAACAAAGAGCCAGCACCATTGTGCACTAAGGCATCAAATATTCCAAACTGCATTATAAAAATTTTTTTTTTTTTTTTTTTTTTTTTTGAGATTTTTGGCAAAAAATTGCAATTTCTTGAGCTGCTTCGCCACGTCACGGCAAATCTCATTTGAAGCAGTCCTACACTAAAATATTTTTATAAAATGTGCCATGCGGCCTCACATATAAATAGCAGAACTGCTCTCAGCAGCACTCACCTGGTCTATTGCAGTCCCGTACCCATGACTGAGTCATGGCTGTGGGCGGGACAGGTCCAAGCAAATGCTGCATGAAGTATATATATAGCCTGTGGACAAAGCCTGATGACCCAATGTGAACAGTCACCAAACGCCAAAATCTATACAGATGGAATACATCCCAAATTGGGGTGCATAGCAAGGTGGAGGTCAACCACCGACCAATTCAACAAAGAAACAACAAAGAGCCAGCACCATTGTGCACTAAGGCATCAAATATTCCAAACTGCATTATAAAAATTTTTTTTTTTTTTTGAGATTTTTGGCAAAAAATTGCAATTTCTTGAGCTGCTTCGCCACGTCACGGCAAATCTCATTTGAAGCAGTCCTACACTAAAATATTTTTATAAAATGTGCCATGCGGCCTCACATATAAATAGCAGAACTGCTCTCAGCAGCACTCACCTGGTCTATTGCAGTCCCGTACCCATGACTGAGTCATGGCTGTGGGCGGGACAGGTCCAAGCAAATGCTGCATGAAGTATATATATAGCCTGTGGACAAAGCCTGATGACCCAATGTGAACAGTCACCAAACGCCAAAATCTATACAGATGGAATACATCCCAAATTGGGGTGCAGGGAGTGATGAAGCAACCACGCACAAGCTAGGTTATCTGTGAAACGTACGTCGGAGTTTCTGGGGGACTTAACCCTTCCACACCTGACAAGCCTTCCTGACTGGACCTACACTTACTGACTGCATAGTGTGGTATGTATGGGGCTCCCGCCTATGTCTGTGTTTCCTTTACTGCAGTAGTATGAGGCAACTTCCTTTTAATGCTGATTCAGTGTATTGACACATGATTAGTAGTAAGGGACACTGGAACTGGCGGGACTCCACTCATAACCACCTTATTGTCATTTGTTATATGCCTATTAAACTGAATGCACGTACATGTGATTTTCACATTAGGTGATAAATGCCGTATTGATATATAGCCAGCCTGGCAGACCCCCTTTACACCCTTTGTCTTATATATGTAAAATGGGCTACTTACCAATGGTGCCTGCTGATGGTGTGGTTATAGGCTTGATGAAATAAATGTACACATGTGCGGTCTTTTGCTCTGGGCGTTTTAGAGGTTATATTGGACACATAACTGGCATAGATAGATTTTTTATGCCCTTCTGTTTTGTCCTTTCCCGTGTGAGATTGCTGCACTGTTGTAATCACATATAGGTGCGATAATCATACATGATAGCACACAGGAAAGGGGTTTGTCAGCATTATTGTTCATTTTGTCTGATATAGCCTCTGTGACAATATTATGGTATTATGATAGTATTTTTACAATTATTCATGAAGGTTTTGTCTGTGCCTCTTTTTTAACATCCCTCCTCTTTGCCTCTTTCTCCATTATTGTATCTACATCATATATGTGTTTTGTGTTTTTGTCTACCAACTTTTATAAAGTAAGATAATAATATAGAATAAAAAAAACATATATTGCGAAGCAGTTCTACTCGTCTTTCTCCTGTTTTCATGGCAGAGTGAATGCAAGTGTGTATCAGAACCTTCTTCAACAACACGTAGTTCCTTACTTGCGTTCAGTCAATCAGCCAGAAATTTTCATGCAGGACAATGCCCCCTGTCACACAGCAAAAATAGTTAAAGCAGTTCCTTGAAACAGAAAACATTGAAACAATGAAATGGCCAGCCCAGAGTCCTGATTTAAACCCAACAGAAAACCTCTGGAAAATCCTTGGTGACAAAGTTATGGTCAAGAAACCCCCAACAGTCAAAGAACTGTGGCAGAGACTGGAAAAAAAGTGGACCAAAATCACACCAGAGAAGTGTGAGAGACTAGTAATGTCCTGTGGCCGCTGATGTGCTGAAGTCATTCAAAGCAAAGGCCTGTACACTTTTTATTGATTGGTTGTTACCTTCAGAAAATTTACTTATAATCTTTCACTGTGCCACAGTCGTTGTTCTCTAATTATGATAATCATGTTTTGGGCAAAATAAAGGTTTTATGATGATAAACTTTGGATCGTGTAGAAAACACTGTTCTAGTGCCATGGTGTATACCTTACAAAAAACCTTTAAATGTTGATCAATGTACATTACATTATTTCTGAAAAAAGCAAGTGATCATACATTGTTCCCTAATTTTGATCTCCAGTGTACATGTAGCGCCCCTAAGACCCTCAGGGCTCTACAGGGAATTGCATCCTCTTGGGGATGCAGGACCTACCCCCTGGGACCTGGAGTACCAGTGCCGATTCCACCAAAACACAACCAAAATCCTAGTTCTCCACTCCAGACTGGGCATAGAGGGTTAACCATGTAAGTGGATGGTCGCCATGGAAACGAGTCCCTGGGTAAAGCCAGCTTGGTGGGAGGGGTCATGCAGTCAGTCGGTAGAGTTGGAGAGTGCAGCATACAGGAGAGGTGTGCGTATGTGCCTGAGCTGGGTCCATGTAACATTAACCCCGGGGGCACATGAGAGAGGTCGCCAGGACGGGTACTGGAGATACCGCTGGGACCGGAGCACGAACGGGGCACAGGGCCCTAGGTCAAGCGCAAGTTTTAAACTTTTTAGCAAATCCCTGCCCGGTGAGGACACCTTCATAGAATTCATCGAACCAAATAATCCGGGGGCATTAGGAGTAAACTAGGATCGGGATTCGGACACTTACCTCCCCGCAGGGTCCACACTCCCCACCGTACGGAGAAGGAGACTATACCCCAAAAAGGACAGTCGGGGCCCCCAAACGCTCTACACTACGGGGACTCAATCTACAGTGAGTGTCGGGGACAGAGCAACCTGGATCACTATATTGGCACTGGTCCTCCAAGGGACCTAAAACAGCAACCCCTGGGTCCACAGTGAGTAGAGACTGTAAAAGACAACCTGGTGTGGTCTCCGTTATTGCCCTGTTACATCTCCCAGACACAGTCTTACCTGCGGAGGGCCTACCATCACAGCTGCCACTACCATTAGCTCTGGGAGTTCCCACATTTAGCAGCGGCGGTTCTCCACCCTTAACCGCAACCCGCAGGTGGCGTCACATGGCAAAAACTCTTATCTCCCCTGTAAATACTCCCCATTACAAAAGGGGCCCAGGGCACGAGACCAGGCAACGGCCACCAAAGTGACATTCCCAAGTATCAGTACTGCCCAGGACTGCGTACCCATATCCCTGGGCGCTACATACATGCTCCATCCTTTAATGAACAATTATTTACTTCTTGACCATGAAAAGAAATAAACAGCTATTTTATCATACTAAAGTAATTGGTGAGTTCCAATTTACTTTTTGATGTTACATTTGAAATCTCTCAAATATTGTGCACCACACGTTAACAACACCTATTGTAATTATCCTGTTTTTGGAGCAGTGCTGAACTTTTTTTCAACTATATGGACTTAGAACTATATAAGCCATATCTTTAAATGGGTCATTCCCTTTCAATTGTGTTTCTATCTAAGCTGCAACAGCAAACGTCACTGTTGCACCGCCAAGAGCAGCGGTGGAAATTTGTTGGTAGTCCAAAGGAAGGTATGGTGAGTATAATATGGTTTATTGTTTTACAACAAGGTGCCGCCTGAATAGTAAGTTAATTGAAAGGGAAATACCATTTTAAGAAGAATTGCTATTCATTTTCATTTTTTATATCAAATATGAAATATACATAATACATTCCTCCTCTACTATGTCAATGTTGCATATGTTCAGAGACGTCAGCATTATGAAGAATGTTATGCAGCAGTATTGAACAGTTTATCTGGGTATGCAGATGTGGCAACCTGGACAAGCCAGGGGCCACAGAGAACAACACCAACACACCCCACACTCCCGGTCAGGCACACCTAAGTCAGACAAAACCCTTGTTGCCTCCCTCCAGGGGCTGATGTCCACACCAGGGGGTGGGCCAGGTGGTTGGCCCCGCCCACCGAGGAGTTCACAGTCCTGGAGGCGGGAAAAGCAGGCAGATTAGGTTTGGAAGTGAAAGTGGAAGGAGGGAAGTAGCAGTAGAGAAGCCTGAAGTTGGTCCGGGTGTGTGGCCCGGACGGATCAGCAAGGTTGGCAGACGGTGGTGACCGTCTGCAGGAGTGGCCTATTGGAGCTTACCGTAAAGACCGTGGAAGGGCGGTGGCCCGGCGGTACCGGACCGGTACGCAAAGAGAAGCCAGCACCATCTGGCAGGGGCTTACGGACCCCGGCAAGGCTAGGAGTCGCCGTGAATTTGCCAAATTCGTTAGCGAAGGGAGCCTCCTGGGTTTCCCAGCAGCCAAGTCCCGACAGAAGGCAACAGTCCAACCGAGAGAGGGAAACACAGTCACCGCCAAGGCTAAAGTTCCCAGGGCCAGAGCCTGCGGGCAAAAGGGGCTCCTCCAGCCCATATCCAAGCTGGGGAGCGCTGCCCCCGTGACCCTGCACCTCACCAGGCCCTGTAACCTGCCTGTCATCCATCCCTACCCAATCACCGGGCCCCGGGACAACCAACCCCCTACCCATGGAGGGGAGAACTAACAACAAAGCTGCTCCCTGTCACCGCTCCCGGGATCCCCGTCTAGAGCAGCGGTGGTGTCACCAATATCACCACAACCGTGGGTGGCGTTGTGGAGACACGGGGCTCAGTGGGCGCTCTCGTCCACTAAAACCCGCCGCCTTTAGAAAGACAGCATGGCTCAGGGCTCATCCCAACTGAACGCCGGCCTCCTTAACCGTGGGCGTAACACTACTCAGACAACACAGGGTGAGGGAACCACAATAATTAGACTTTATTGGACCCCCAAACAATTAACAGCACATAACACATAACCAGCAAAACACACAAATGTAACAGGCAACAGAGTCTCACCCTTCCGCTGGCTCACCAGGGATTAGAATGTCCATGCCTCACAGGTTCCAAGCTGTCTGAGGTCTGCAAAGTCTGTAACAGGTGACTGAACTGTCCCAACCTGCGTGTCCTCCTTAGGTAGTCCTGGTTTGATGATAAAATCCTGGCAGCCGGAGTCGAAATCCCTAGGCTGTGGATATGGTCTCCAACCGGATCCGGAGTCCCTAGATTGAAGCCATAAGATGTCCTGATCCTCCAGTCAGCTCCAAAGAGCTTAGACTGAATCCAACAACCATCAACAACCCCTGGTGGCTTAAAGAAGTCCTTTTTATAGCCACAACCTTCTACTTGGGTACACTGTGTCCTCATCGATTGGTTGGACAAGATTGCTTCTCCCATTGGAAGAATTTCAAGCTGCATGGACAATGTTCATTTAAATGATATGGGTAGAAAGCCTGAGGGTGTACACGTAAACTGGGAGTCACCGTCTAGACAATGGCTACTAAGGTAATTACATTATCAATACACAACTACAATACAATGGTTACTGGAAATGTCTGGAGAACAATACCTCTGGCTTTCAGTGGCCAACACAATTACATTGAGTCAACAAGAGTCTTGTAAAAACAATGAGGGACTTCTCCCCCGTCTATAGACAATCTATCATGCTGTCTGGCTGGATTTTAAGAAACTTTAACCCATGTCGTCACATTCCTCCCCCTTCTTAATATTAGCCAGACATGATAGGCTTCCGATCATCCTTCTCCTCTTGTCGGGAAAGCCCATCCGCATTTCCATGGTTCTTGCCTTGTTTATGGGAGATGGAAAAATTGTAAGATTGTAATGCCAGACTCCACCTGAGCAAGCGTCCGTTGTCCCCGGCAGTGCGATTTAGCCAACTCAATGGATTGTGGTCAGTGAGGACTGTGAACTCATTGCCATAGAGGTAGGGCTGCAATTTTTTTAGGGCCCAGACTATGGCCAGGCATTCTTTTTCTATGGTGGCATAAGCCCTCTCTCGGTCCAACAGTTTCCGGGAGATGTAAGCTATCGGATGTTCCTCACCGTTGTCCCCCACTTGGCTAAGTACAGCTCCTAGTCCTGTGTCCGATGCGTCTGTTTGGACAATGAATCTGCGACGGAAGTCAGGAGCAGTCAAGACTGGGCTTTGGGCTAGCCGGTCTTTCAATTGGAGGAACGCAGTTTCACATTCTGGGGTCCAGATAAGGTTACGGGCATATCTTTTGGTTGTGAGGTCAGTGAGCGGTTTTGCTATGGTACTGTAATTGGGGATAAACTTTCGATAGTAGTTTGCGGTTCCTAGAAATGCACGGACCTGTTTTTGATTGACCGGGCGTGGCCACTGGATAATGGCTTCTACTTTTGCAGGTTCGGGACGAATGCACCCACTTCCCACCCGATGTCCCAGGTATAGCACTTCGGCCATCCCCATTTGGCATTTGTCAGGTCGGATGGTGAGCTGGGCTTTGGCTACCCTCTGCAGCACCTGGGACACATGCTGAAGATGCTCTTCCCAAGTGTCGCTGAAGATAGCGATGTCATCCAAATAGGCCTGGGCATACCCCTGACATCCCTCTAGTAAATGGCCTACCATCCTCTGGAAGGTGGCTGGGGCGTTTTTCATCCCAAAAGGCATGCTGGTAAACTCAAAGAGGCCAAAAGGGGTTATGAAGGCCGATTTCTCTTGAGCGTCTTTTGTGAGTGGGATCTGCCAGTATCCCTTGCTCAAATCGAGGGTAGATATAAACCGAGACCCCCCTAACCTATCTAGTAGTTCATCCACCCAGGGCATGGGGTAAGCATCTGTAATCGTGACCTCATTGAGCCGTCTATAGTCCACACAGAAACGAGTACTCTTGTCCTTTTTTGGCACCAATGCCACACTGGCAGCCCATGGGCTATGGGAGGGGACTATGACTCCCATATTTAACATGTCATCCACCTCGGCCTTCATCATTGCCAACACAGGAGGGGTCACCCGGTAGGCGGGTTGTCTTAGTGGGGTGGCTGCCCCTGTATTGACATGATGCTGGACCAGGGGGGTTCTACCAGGCTGACTTGTGAACAGGGTTTCATATGTTCCGAGTATGTCTGATATCTGTCGCTTCTGTGATGGACAAAGCTGCTCCCCTAGTGATACATCTTTTACCCCCATTTCCCTTTTGGAGTCCACTAATAGGTCTGGGATCTGGTCCAACTCTGGATCATCTAACTCTGGACAGCAAACTGCTAAATTGGTGACTTCTCGTTCCTCATAAGCTTTTAGCCTGTTGATGTGGTAGGTACGCTCACGAACACCTGCTCGATCCAGGGCCACGGTGTAGTCAGTATTGCCACATTTCTTGGTAATGGTGAATGGACCCGCCCACATGGCTTGCAGCTTGTTTTTCCGCACCGGTACTAGTACTAGGACCTTCTGTCCACAGGCAAATTCTCGGGGCCGGGCAGTGCGGTCGTAACATCGTTTTTGCCTTTCCTGAGCCACTTCTAAATTCCCATGGGCTAATGCCATGAGGTGCCTCATCCTTTCCCTAAACTTTTGAACATAGTCCAGTATGGGAACCTCTTCTGTGGGGAAGGTGCCCTCCCAACTCTCTCGTACCAGCTCTAAGGGCCCTCGTACTTTTCGGCCGTACAGCAATTCAAAGGGAGAGAACCCAGTGGAGTCCTGCGGCACCTCCCGGTAAGCAAAAAGGAGCTGCTGCAAGTTTTTCTCCCAGTCCCCCCCCTCGGACTCCACATATCGGCTAATGAGCTGTTTGAGCGTTTTGTTGAAGCGCTCACACAATCCATTTGTTTCAGGATGGTAGGGGGTTGTGCGCATGGGGCGGACTCCATGTTTTTCCCACAGGGTGTGAATCAGTTCACTTTGGAACTGTGCCCCCTGGTCAGTCAATACTTCCTGTGGAAACCCTACCCGGCTAAAGATGTCCAGTAGAGCTTGAGCCACGTGCTCTGCATCTATGGAGGTTAAGGCAACGGCTTCTGGGTAACGGGTGGCAAAGTCTACCAGGGTGAGGATGAATCTTATCCCACTGCTGCCACCAATTGTGGAGACACGGGGCTCAGTGGGCGCTCTCGTCCACTAAAACCCGCCGCCTTTAGAAAGACAGCATGGCTCAGGGCTCATCCCTGAGTCACCGTCTAGACAATGGCTACTAAGGTAATTACATTATCAATACACAACTACAATACAATGGTTACTGGAAATGTCTGGAGAACAATACCTCTGGCTTTCAGTGGCCAACACAATTACATTGAGTCAACAAGAGTCTTGTAAAAACAATGAGGGACTTCTCCCCCGTCTATAGACAATCTATCATGCTGTCTGGCTGGATTTTAAGAAACTTTAACCCATGTCGTCACAGGCGTCACGGACAATAACCAAATCCCCACAATCCAATCCCCAGCCCCTTTTCACTCACGGGCAAGGAGCGCCGCTTGAGTCCCCGGGATCCGGCCCACCGCTCGAGCCACCACCGAGCAGTAGCGGCAGCCGCGGCCGGACCCGAGCAGTGGGAGAGCGCAGCGTCCCCTCCTCCGCCCGTGACAACTTGGCGTCACGAACAGGATCCTACCGTTCTACCAACTGGTGGAAGTGCGCCTTGTGTGACCGCCGGAGGTGTCCGGCCGAAAAATTTGTGAAGCCGCCATCTTGGGTGCGAAAAATTCCCGCTCGAGCGTCTCCTCGAGTAGTGGAGGCGCGAAGGCCAAAACCCCACCCCTGTAGAGGAGGAGCCGGAAAGAGACTAAGGGGGACTGATGGCGTCTGGCCGCATGTAGCCCGCGGCTATAAAAGCAGAGACGCCAGGACTCTGCGGCGATACTGGGTTCCTGGAAGACCTCATTGCCAAGATGCACAGTCCGACTACCAACGATGACGCTCCCGCGCCCGGCACGTCGATGTGGCTGAGAGACCGGACCGCCCCGCTGAGTAACCGTATGCAAGCCCACATGCAGCTCCTTCTGGAGGAGTGGGAGACCGACATGGCGGACGTGGTGGCTGCTATGCGGAGACGCAAGGTGGAAGAGGATTTGGAGGAGCGGGTAAGGGACCCACGCCCCTGTATTCCCGAGGGATCGGCCACTGCGGCTGAGGAGCCCAGCCTGCACCCGCTCACCCTACCTCCCTCCCCGCTACCCGCGTTAGCTGCTGCCGCCCCGCCACTAGGCCCGCTACCTGTCAAACCGGTAGCGATACCCTGCCAGCCCACCCTTTTCGGATCAGCCGGCTGCAGACGCTCAGGACCCCCCTGAACCGCTCCTGTGGGAGCCGCTGGGACCACGGCCCCTTAACAAAAATGTGCCAGAAGTCCCGGCAGTGATTGCGCCAGACCCCGAGCCCGGGACCGTGGCATGGATGAAGGCCCGAGTGATGGAGTTCCACCAACGCCAGCAAAGTCAGATATTCCTCATGATGGAGCAGTGGACCAATGAAGTGGAAACGCTGGTTGCAACTGCCCCAATGTATGGGAAGGGAGTAGATGTGACGGAGCCGATGGGTAGCCCACGTCCCCATGTCCTACCAGGACCGGCCACTGCGGCTGGGGGGCCCGGCCCTATCTCGGCCCTCGTGTCATCCCTACCATTATTCTTGGGGCGCCTCAGCGTTAACCAACCTGACCTACTACCCCACGCTACCGCAGAAGAATCTGATGTGCTGGATATTGGAGGCCAGGAGGCTGCGGCAGCTGGCGGCAACCCGCCTGACGCTGAGACAAGTGATAGTGACTCCAGTGACTCCAGCTCCGGTGCTGAGCCCACCCCTGGAAGTGAGGCGGCAAGTGAGCGTCTCAGCTACGTGGGAGAACCGGTGGTTTATTACACCCCGTGCAATGGTGGAAACGGATACCGCGCACCCCTTTCACAGCAGGCCTGTCACTGCATGTTTGATATGCTGGTGGGGGAGGATGAGGCCAACTCAGAGGAATCAGAGTGATGGCAGCGGAGTCCCATTGCAATTGTCCCCCGTTGGGACCACCAGTGTTAAAAGTACCGTTTAAATGAATGATAAGAATGATTAACCGAAGATTCACCTGATTTGCTGCTTAATTAGGACCGGTCGTTGCCGGCAACTGGTCCCCGTTGGGACCCCCCCTTTTCAAATTATGCGTATAAACTACTACGAACAGGCCCGAGAACTAGCAGGGCAACCACAAACTTGTGGCATGTAAATAAAAATGTTTTGTGGCTATACCGTTGCCGCCTCCGGAGAGCAGATTGGAGGAAGGGCCCGCAGTGGAGCAGGCTGGGGCCCAGCCACCACCGGAACCGGTGGCGATCCTCTGGGGGTTTCAGGGGTTCCCCATGGATGTGGGTCCCCTGAAAAGGACAGAACCCGCTCGGGCAACTTGTGCTGGACTGGGGTCAAGGGGTGCTGCCTGTTTGCTTAGGGGCAGCATCAGGGCCAGGTTGCTTGGGTGGGAGAGAGCGGAAGCCATAACCGTTTGCAACGTTTAAAGTAAGAGTAACTCCCGATGTGGGAAGATGTTAGTATACTTGTAATCCCTGTTTTACCGTTTATCTTTTCAGATGTGAAAATAAAACCGGTGATGGACGGGCAGCCCGCGGACGGTCTGCATTTTACTAAGGGGGAATGTGGCGCCCTGGACAAGCCAGGGGCCACAGAGAACAACGCCAACACACCCCACACTCCCGGTCAGGCACACCTAAGTCAGACAAAACCCTTGTTGCCTCCCTTCAGGGGCTGATGTCCACACCAGGAGGTGGGCCAGGCGGTTGGCCCCGCCCATCGAGGAGTTCACAGTCCTGGAGGCGGGAAAAGCAGGCAGATTAGGTTTGGAAGTGAAAGTGGAAGGAGGGAAGTAGCAGTAGAGAAGCCTGAAGTTGGTCCGGCTGTGTGGCCTGGACGGATCAGCAAGGTTGGCAGACGGTGGTGACCGTCTGCAGGAGTGGCCTATTAGAGCTTACCGTAAAGACCGTGGATGGGCGGTGGCCCGGCGGTACCGGACCGGTACGCAAAGAGAAGCCAGCACCATCCGGCAGGGGCTTACGGACCCCGGCAAGGCTAGGAGTCGCCGTGAATTTGCCAAATTCGTTAGCGAAGGGAGCCTCCTGGGTTTCCCAGCAGCCAAGTCCCGACAGAAGGCAACAGTCCAACCGAGAGAGGGAAACACAGTCACCGCCAAGGCTAAAGTTCCCAGGGCCAGAGCCTGCGGGCAAAAGGGGCTCCTCCAGCCCATATCCAAGCTGGGGAGCGGGTTACCGGTGGGAACCCATTGGAACCGTTTACAGTACACAGGTGCAGGG
Source organism: Anomaloglossus baeobatrachus (assembly GCF_048569485.1). NCBI lineage: Eukaryota > Metazoa > Chordata > Amphibia > Anura > Aromobatidae > Anomaloglossus > Anomaloglossus baeobatrachus. Next base: position 509,413,675 of record NC_134353.1, read on the forward strand.
AAAGGCAGTCACCATCAACCTGCCGGGAGAAGCAACACCGCAGGCGTCTGTGGGACCCGTCCATCCAGCCGTGTGTTTTACCGAGAACTATGTCCTCATCATTGGCTGAGTGAGTACCACTGTGCCGTGCGGCACAGCGCTGCCCCCGCGACCCTGCACCTCACCAGGCCCTGTAACCCGCCTGTCATCCATCCCTACCACATCACCGGGCCCCGGGACAACCAACCCCCTACCCACGGAGGGGAGAACTAACAACAAAGCTGCTCCCTGTCACCGCTCCCGGGATCCCCGTCTAGAGCAGCGGTGGTGTCACCAATATCACCACAACCGTGGGTGGCGTCACGGACAATAACCAAATCCCCACAATCCAATCCCCAGCCCCTTTTCACTCACGGGCGAGGAGCGCCGCTCGAGTCCCCGGGATCCGGCCCACCGCTCGAGCCACCACCGAGCAGTAGCGGCAGCCGCAGCAGCAGCGGCCGGACCCGAGCAGTGGGAGAGCACAGCGTCCCCTCCTCCGCCCGCGACACAGATAGGGGTTGAGAGAGACAAAATACTCACTTGAAAGCAGCAGCAGGGGCCAGTGTAGTCTGTGTTTAAATTTTTCTTGCTATTAGAAAAACTGGCTAAGGCCCCCTTCACATGTCAGCATGAAAAAACATATGCGTGACAGTCCGTTTTGCCCATCCGTGTGTACAGGTTTTTCATTGATGTGCCATCCGTGTGTCATACATGTGCCGTCCGAGTGACACGTACCATAATAAATTGCATTAATGAAATTACTGATTTTTATGCATTAAAGATGTACAAAGATAAGAGATGATAGATAAATAGTGTAAGATGCCGACTGGCCTCATTGTAAATGGGCGGTATGTACCACGAAAGGGGTGTGAACCTGGAGGTTCATTCTGGCACTTGTAGTGCCACATGTTTTACTGAAGTGTTCACAAGGCCCAGGTTTACAGGTGGCTGGAGAGATGGGTGGATCTGGCCATCTACATACCCCGCCCATGTGTGTATTTGACAGGTCACACGCCATGTTGTGCCGCCCCAGCAGCGGACCGAACCGCTCGGATATGGAGGTGGTGGTAGTTCGTGGCTCGAGGGTTCCCAGACCCTGGGGCTTAGGGGCCACACTCAAATGTAAAAGGGGTATTTACAGGGGATTTGGTATAGTTCGTGACGCCACCCGTGGTGTGCGGTAATTGGGAGTACCGCTGCTGCCGTTAGGAGTACCCGGGGTGATGGAGTGGGTCAGCTAGGTGACGTTGCCTTCCACAGGTAGGGGTAGGCCCCGGGACTCTGGTGGATGAGATGCAGCGACACAGTGCAGGGGTCAGTCGGGTACTCACTCAGTTATGAAGCAGACACTGACAACAGGGTAAACCAAGTCTCTAAATGCCGTTGCCACTTGAGGGGAGCTCGTCTGGGTCCCGTCCCCTACAGTGCTGCCGGTTGTCCGTAACCTGCCTCCTGGCACTAAGTTTTAGATTGTTCATTGTGGCCCTGTAGCTTGGAGCTAGCCGGGCCCATATCCCCACTGTGGCTAAGTGAAGGAGTCTGCTCTCAGGAGCTCAGGCTTGGGATTTCAATGGGCTGCTTGCTAGGAAAGCCCTATCCCCCTCATTGCGCTAGTGCCCTGATTCTGGAGCTGGTGGGAACAGTCCATAAAGGCCCTGCCCTCCGCAGGTTAATTGCCGGGTTGCCTGAAGCTTCTCCCCGACCTAGGATCCGTGTACCCCATCGTGCCTTCGGTCCCGGACCGGTGATAGGTCCAGGCTGCTGACCGTTCTATTTGGCATATCCCAGGCACCTAGCTTCAATCCCCTGTGACTGGGGGTCCGACTCCTCTAGGTCCAGACCATCGTCTGCGACCTAGTTTACTTCTCCCCTGAGAGCTCCAACTCCCAGCTTCCTCAGAGCTCCTCACAGCTTGAGGGCTACCACTCAACTGACTTGACACCTCCCACCTCTCTGTCTGACCCCTAGGTGGGCGGCCCTATTCCTGCTTAAGCAGCCCACTGGGGTGCCTGACAGGTGTGGTGCAAGATGTATCTAGGATTTGTGAATGCTGATGGAGGCAGCACTGCAGGATAGAGACCCAGAACCACGGGGAGCTTGAAAACTGCACGGGGAGGGCAGTTTGTGCAGTACCCTGTGATGACCTGAATAGTCCAGGGACGTCACAATCTAAAATGAAGTCAGTTTGTGTTTGACATCTGGAGTCTGAGGAGGTGTATGAGCTTACAGTAGTCAGTGAGTGGAGGGAGACAGCTCCACTAGGATACTTTGGTTGAGTGGAAATATCCAAACTTGTGCGGAGGTACCGCGACAACAATGGACCAGAAATCCTGAGGAAGAACTGCTTAGAGGTAAAGGGGCTGTTGGTCTCAGAGTAGAGACACAGAAACCTTTCTGGAGATAATGAACTGGTATCCGTGTTATCTGAAGATACCGGACTAGTATCTGTGTTATGTGTGTGTTATGTTTTTTTGGAGAAGCGCTTTATGTGTTTTAGTAAATAGTTTGGACTTTTAATGAACTATGTGTTCCTGTGCTACCACGGATCGCAGCAAAGCGAGTAAAACTCCCCATTATACACTGTGTGAATGGTGGGTAACATCACAATAGATAGATAGATATCTAGCAGATATATAACTTGTTTTAACCCTATAATAAATAAATGAATAAAAAAAGCGACATAGGGTTTCCCTTTATATCACTGTATACTGTATTTGGACACTGCCACAAATTTTGTTTTTTTACCTTATTTACTGAAACATATTAAAGTTATAGTTATATTATAGACATGGACATAAAGTCCTGACTTTTAGCTTTCCTTGAAGCTATCCACATTAAAATTTGATGAAGGTTTTAGGAGTTTCAGCTCCTTTACATGTGCCACCCCTGTTTTAAATGGCCCAAAAGTAATTAGACAATTGACTCATAGTCTTTTTCATTGGCAGGAGTGTCCAATTCCTTTGTTAGTTCATTCTCAATTAGGCTACTTTCACACTTGCGTTGTGCGGCATCCGTCACAATCAGTTGTGTGACTGATGCAACGGATGCGTTGCAGATAATGGCACAACTGATGTGACTGATGCTGCAAAAAAAAACGTATGGTTTTTATTGTTTTTTGTTTTATTTTTTTACTGTTTGGCTGGGCTTTTATGAGCGATCAGCTGATCAGCCGGCGGCCAGCTTTTATGAAGATCAGCTGATCGTTCGGCCGCCGGCTGATCAGTTGATTGCTCACAAAAGCTGGCCGCCTTTTGTCAGCGATCAGCTGATCAGCTGATCATGACCGCTCATGATCCAAAGCATACCACATCATCTGTAAATCATGGTGGAGGCAGTGTGATGGCCGGGCATGCATGGCTGCCAGTGTCACTGGGTCACTAGTGTTTATTGATGATGTGTCACAGGACAGTAGCAGCCGGATGAATTCTGGGGTTTTCAGAGACATACTGTGTGCTCAAATCTAGCCAAATGGATTGGTCGGCGTTTCATAATACAGATAGACAATGACTCAAAACATAAAGTATTAGCCTGGCTATGATTGGCCACCATAACATGTGAAAAAATAAATAATTGAAAAAAAATTATGTGGGGGTTCCCATTTTTTTTTTTAACAAGAGCAGGTAATGGTGCAATCATATCTGTGTATAAAATATAGCTCCGTTGTTGCTGATAAAAAGGCTTTGGATTGAGATGCAAGTGTCATTCTGTGTGTCATGCGAATGCATTTCCCACCCTTGCCTAGTCTCTGTGTGTCGTTCATATAATCCATGTGACATGCATTTTTAACATGGCATTTTACAAACAGTCAAAAGATAGATAGCTGACTGGATACATAGATAATAGATATATGTGCAACACATATATAATGTCCCATTCTCCTGCATTTTGTAAGCTTGCACCCTTTAGTGCCTTTCATCTCGTACTAAAGGGTATTTAGCCTTGTTTTTAGCCCTAAATTATTATTATTTTTTTTTTTTAAACAACGTGGGGTCCCCCCTATGCTTGGTAGCCAGCTAAGGTGAAGAAGACAGTTGCAACCTGCAGACCACAGCAGGCAGCTTTACCTTGGCTGGTAATCCAAAACAGAGGGAACCCACACTGTTATTTTAAATTATTTATTTAAAATTAAATAAATAATTTAAAATATGAAACGTGGGATCCCCCCAAATTGGATCACCAGCCAAGGTAAAGCCAACAGCTGTGATTTCGTATTCTCAGGCTGGGGAGGCCCATGGTTGTTCGGCCATCCCCAGCCTAAAAATAGCAGGCCGCAGCCACCCCAGGAGTGGAGCATCCATTAGATGCCCCAATCCTGGCATTTTGCATCTGCTCTTCCCGTTGCCCTGGTGCAATGACAAATGGGGTAATATATAGGGTTGATATCAGCTCTGAATTGCCAGCTGACATTAAGCTCTGGTATTAGTAATGGATGGCCATCTATCAGATACCCCAATACTAATCCAGTAGTTGAACAAAGAAAAAAAAAATATTTGGACTACACCCTCGTTCACCAATTTATTACAAATTTTATTTACATTTTTTTTTTTTACAAAATCCATAGAGAGGTGCCACGACGTGCCACAAAAGTGAACATGAAAAACCTCAAAAGAGAAAATTATTACAGAAATAAAGACAAGAGACACACCCTCTTTCACCAATTGTTTTTCCCAGGCAAATCCCTAATCCGGGACAGGCATAATCCAATAAGGGGTCCCACAACGATCCCATACTCCTTGTCCAAGTCAATGAAGAACAGACCGTTCCCTATTGGCTGAGAGAGTAGTCACTGCTCTGCTCCCTGTGCTGCTTCGTGTCCTCAGTTTTGTCCTCCTGCACTGCTCTGTTCCCTGTACTGTGCTGCTCTATTCCCTGCACCGCTCTGCACCCAGTGCTGCCCTGTTCCCTGCGCTGCTCTGCTCCCCCTCCACCGCTCTGCAGTGTTCCCTGCGCTGCTCTGCTCCCTGCGGTGCTTGGCTCCCTGAGCTGCTCTACTCTGTTCTGTTCTGCTCTGTTCCCTGTGCTGCTTTATTCCCTGCACTGCTCTGCTTTTTTGCCTGCACTGCTCTGTTCTGCTCCCTGCATTGCTCTGCCCTGTTCTGCTCTGTTCCCTACTCTGCTCCTTGCTCTGCTTTGTCCTGCTCTGTTGATGTGGCGCTGCTCTGTTCCCTGCGCTGCTCTGCTCTGTTCCTTGAGCTTCTCTGCTCTATTCCTTGCTCTGCTCTGTTCCTTGTGCTGCTTTGCTCTGTTCCCTGCGCTGTTATGTTTCCTGCGCTGCTCTGCTCCCTCCGCTGCTCTGCTCCCTGCGCTGCTCTGCTCTGTTCCCTGCGCTGCTCTGTTCTCTTTATTGCACAGATCGGCCGGCTTCTCTCCTGTCAGGAGAGGTGGCGGCTGGTCCGGGCAGTGCGATCCGATACTTGCATGACTCCAGCTGAAGGAACCCTCCTCTCTCTCCCTCTCCTCTTGATCCTGGGCTGGCCCGTACCACACACAGCTGCAGGATGGTTAAGTAAACCCTGTTCTCGAGACTGGGCTGTGACATGCAGTGTCAGCCGAGTCAATCAGGGTGAATGGCTGATGGAGCTACTGATGTAAAGTCAACTCTGAGAGTCCGGAAGTTGATGTGACATTAGGGCATGCCAGCGGACACAGCAGACCGGGGTCATGTGATCGGCAGTGAGCGTGCGGAATAGTGTCGCTCAGTGCCAAATCTGAAAATTAAAGTTAATTTAGAATATTCCTGAAATAGGGATATAAACTGATAGGGAAAAGTTGCAAATGGAGCAAATCACCCCTTTAAGACTTTCATGTCCTCACAGAAAAAATGCTAAAAATGTGACTCTTGGGTAAGGAGAGCCGCCGCCAGCCCATGCATTGCAGTGCAAGATTAGACCAATTCATAATATGAAATATGAAATTAATCTTCTAACAGTTAAATAATAGAAAAGTTCTCAATTGTAATTGCTTTATATAAAAGTACATCTTTTTATTATACTGAAAACACAAGAGGGTGCTGTTGTTATTCACATTGAGAGTTACATTTTGTGGAAGTAAGACGAAGTATGTAGTTTTTTATTTAAATACATACAAAAGATAAGAAGGCAACAAGAAATTATATGTTAATGTTAATATATGCATGGCATTACTTTCTTTTTATTATATTTTAATTAAAATAATTATTTAAATGTGTGTTGTGGAATGAAAAATGGCTACAAATATAGTTTAGTCAGAATTTATTAAAAATGTATTGTACTACACTTTGTTAATTACTGGCGGAAAGTACTATTAACATTTTTATATTATGCTTTTTTGCTGGACCAATTTGATACTATAAAATGCAATTTGGAGCTGCTAGTTGTGGCCATCACCTTGTGTATTGTGCTCCCAGACAATTGTAAATTAACCTTGATTTCACTTTAGGAAATGAGAAAAAACATTACTGTATATAAATTCATTAACACTGTTGACATTTACAGTTTGGAAAGAAGATCAAGAATGAGAGCCCCTCATACTGTGCCACCCAAGTTAAAGAGGTTCTCCACTACTTTAACATTGATCGCCTATCCTTAGGGGTGCTTCATACATAGCGAGATCGCTACAGAAATCGCTGCTACGTCACGGTTTTGGTGACGCAACAGTGACCTCATTAGCGATCTCGCTGTGTGTGACACTGAGCAGCGATCTGGCCCCTGCTGTGAGATCGCTGCTCGTTACACACAGCCCTGGTTCGTTTTTTTTATTGTTGCTCTCCCGCTGTGACGCACAGATCGCTGTGTGTGACAGTGAGAGAGCGACGAAATGAAGCGAGCAGAGAGCAGGAGCCGGCATCTGGCAGCTGCGGTAAGCTGTAACCAGGGTAAACATCGGGTAACCAAGGTGGTTACCCGATATTTACCTTCGTTACCAGCCTCCGCCGCTCTCACGCTGCCAGTGCCGGCTCCTGCTCTCTGCACATGTAGCTGCAGTACACATCGGGTTAATTAACCCGATGTGTATTGTAGCTAGGAGAGCAGGGAGCCAGCGCTAAGCAGTGTGCGCTGCTCTCTGCACATGTAGCTGCAGTACACATCGGGTTAATTAACCCGATGTGTACTGTAGGTAGGAGTGCAGGGAGCCAGCGCTAAGCAGTGTGCGTGACTCCCTGCTCTCTGCACATGTAGCGACGTTATGGTCGCTGCTGCGTCGCTGTGTTTGACAGCTAAGCAGCGATCATAACAGCGACTTACTAGGTCGCTGTTACGTCACAGAAAATGGTGACGTAACAGCGACGTCGTTATCGCTGTCGCTATGTGTGAACCCAGCCTTAGGATAGGTCATCAATGTCTGATCGGCTGGGGTCGACACACCATACCCTCACCGATCAGCTGTCTTCAGTGCTGGTGGCAGTAGCACGTGGCCAGAAATGCTTATTTCCGGAGCTGCCCCATCAACTTACAGTGGCTGCAGCCGGGTACTGCACATTTGCCTCCTATTGACTTGAATGGGAGTACCCAGCCAAGGCCATTATCAAAAGATGGGGAAGCTCCGGATTGGAGCATTTCTGGACATCTGCTGCAACTGGTGGCATTGAGAACGGTTGATTGGCGGGGGGTGCCGGGTGTTGGATACCAGCCGATTAGATACTGATGACCTATCCTAAGGATACACCATCAATGGTAAAGTAGTAAATAACCTCTTTAAGGTTAGACACCTTAGGTGGAAAGAGATAAAAAGTCTAAAAGAAGAATATGGCATCACTTTGTAATGAGAAGAGATCTGAACCCTAGAAGTCTCAAAGGTCCTAAGAACAAGGTGCCAGTAGCTCTGATTTAGCACTATGTCCACTTCACAACTTTCCTTGTACAGCAGCACCACAGGCTGTGTAAGGCCTCTTTCACACGTTCGTGAAAAACCACGCATGTTTTTCACGAACGTGTCAGAGGTGCGTTTTGCCCTCTGTGAGCCGTGTTTATGGGCTACGTGTGTTCTCCGTGTGTTATCCGTGATAACACATGGAGAACGGGAACTTTCTACTTACCTGTCCTTGGCGTCGCTGTCCGTGGTGCTGATCTTCGGTCTCCGCTCCTGCCAACTCCCCGCTGCTGCTTCCGGCCGCAGTGGAGTGAATATTCAATGAGCATAATGAGCGGCGGTCGGCAGCAAGTGACAGCAGCGGCAGAGACAGGAGGGCTGGAGAAGGTGAGTAAACTTTTGTTTTTTTTCGGACGGACATCTGTGTGGTCCGTTTGTATTCCGTGTGACACCCGTGATGCCGGGGAGAAAACGGACATGTCGGCGTAAGAAACACACGGACACACGTAAGTACGTAACGCAGAAAAACTGTGGAAAGGAAGCGCACATAGGGTTTTATCCGATATAGGGTAAACGCAGGGAATAGGCAGGTACTCACCTGCTGCCGTTGTGACAAGCACAACTCCTTGAAAGCTCAATGTAAATAGAATAGTGGTAAGCAGCAGCCCCGATGCAAGCAGTAAATTATAAAAATAGTTTAGAGAAACTGGTTAAATGCTGCGCTAAAAACCACAAATCCGGGACATATAGTGAATTCCTTTTTCTTTATTTTTACAGGTCAACGCGTTTCAAAGACATCTCCGTCTTCTTCATCAGGACAAACACAAAAAAGAATGGCATAGCTACGGGCCCCCCAAATCTTCAAAACAGTGAGTATATTTCAATTGTTCAAATTTCTACATGCTTTAACCCCTTCAGCCCCCGGGCATTTTGCGTTTTTACGTTTTTTTGTTCCTCTCTTTCTTCTGAGAGCCGTAACTTTTTTATTTTTCCGTCAATCTTGTTTTTTGCGGGATGAGTTGTAGTTTTAAATGAAATCATAAGTTTTATCATATAGTGTACTGGAAAACGGCAAAAAAATTCCAAGTGCGGAAAAATTGCAAAAAATAGTGTGATCATACAATAGTTTTTGGGATATTTTATTCACGGTGTTCACTATATGGTAAAATTGATGTGTGGGTATGATGCCTCAGGTCGGTGAGTTTGTAGACACCACACATGAATAGGTTTACTTGTATCTAAGGGGTTAAAAAAATTCATAAGCCTATCCAAAAAAAGTGGCGCACGTTTTGCACCATTTTCCGAAACCCGTAGCATTTTCATTTTTCTGGATCTATGGCTCAGTGATGGCTTATTTTTTGCGTCTCGAGCTGACATTTTTAACAGCACCATTTTTGCGCAGATGCTATTTTTTGATCGCCTGTTATTGCACTTTGCGCAATATTTGCAGCAACCAAAAAAACGTAATTTTGGCATTTGGAATTTTTTTGCTGCTACGCCATTTACCAATCAGAATAATTGATTATATATTTTGATAGATCGGGCAATTCTGAACGCAGCAATACCAAATATGTGGGGTTTTTTTATTTTTTTTCCCTTTAAATTTTTAATGGGGTGAAAGGGGGTGATTTGAACTTTTAGTTTTTTTAAATTTTTTTTTATTTTTTAAAACTTTTTTTTTACTTTTTTGTTTTATTTTACTAGTCCCCCTAGGTGGCTATAGCGATCAGCAATCTGATCGCTCTGCCAAATCTCCAGATCACAGCAAAGCCGGCTGTATCCCAGCATTGAGAGGAAGTGACTCATGTTAGCTACAGGCGTCATCACATGACCCTGTGCTACCATGACAACCACCGGAAGTCACGTGATCATGTCAACAAATGATGTCCAGAGAACAGTCACCTTTGTGGGGGTGTAAAAAAAACAAAAAAACTGATCCGTCAAAATATGGCAATAACCAGCAGTCAAACGCATGCAACCGCAAGTCACCAGGCCGTTGAGCAAACATATGCTGATGTGAAACCAGCTAAAAGGCCGCTTTAAATGCTGCGACATTGCTCAAGCGATCTCGTTGGGGTCACGGAATTTGTGACGCACATCCGGTTGCTTTAGCGATGCCGTTGCGTGTGACACCTATGAGCGATTTTGCATTGTCCCAAAAACATGCAAAATCGCTCATCAGTGACATGGGGGTCCATTCTCGAATATCTTTGCCGCTGCAGTAACGATGTAGTTCGTCGTTCCTGTGGCAGCACACATCGCTCCGTGTGACACCGCAGGAACGAGGAACCTCTCCTTACCTGCCACCCGCCCACAATGCGGAAGGAAGGAGGTGGGCGGGATGTTCGTCCCGCTCATCTCCGCCCCCCGCTTCTATTGGGCGGCGGTTCAGTGACGCTGCTGTGATGTCGCTGTGACGCTGAACGAACCGCCCCCTTAGAAAGGAGGCAGTTCGCCGGTCACAGCGACGTCGCATGGCAGGTAAGTAGTGTGACGGGTCCGTGAGATGTTGTGTGCCACGGGCAGCGATTTGCCCATGTCGCATAACCGATGGGGGCGGGTACCCACTCTAGCGATATCGAAAGCGGCCTTAAGTCATTGATCAGCATCTGCTAGTGTGCAAGGAAAGTGACTCATTCCAAAATGCAAAGTACAAGCTGAAAAGTTTGGTGGAGGAGGTATAGTGATCTTTTGCTGTTTTATATATGTTGAATTGTTCACATCTCACTAAAGCCTGCTTTACACGTTGCAATTTCGCATACGATATTGTATGCGATTTGCAACGCCCCCATCGTATGTGTGGCACGTTCAATTTGTTGAACGTGCCGCACAAACGATTAACCCCCATCACACGTACTTACCCGTCCATACGACCTCGATGTGGGCGGCGAACGTCCACTTCCTGGAGTGGGAGGGACGTTCGGCGTCACATCTACGTCACGCGGCAGCCGGCCAATAGAAGCGGAGGGGCGGAACTGAGCGGGATGTAAACATCCCGCCCACCTTCTTCCGCATTACCGGCCGGGAGCCGCAGGACGCAGGTAAGATCTGTTCATCGTTCCCAGGGTGTCACACACTGCGATGTGTGCTACCTCGGGAACATTGAACAACCTCACGTTCAATTCATGAGGAATAAACGACGTGCGTGTGATGAACGTTTTACCGTTCAATCGCAATCGCACATAGCTGTTACACACTGCAATGTACCTTACGATGCTGGATGTGCGTCACTTACGACGTGACCCCGCCGACACATTGTAAGATACATTGCAGCGTGTAAAGTGGGCTTAAGGGGGGCTTTACACGTTGCGACATCGCTACCGATATATCGTCGTGGTCACGTCGTTAGTGACGCACATCCGGCACCGGTAGCGACATCGCAACGTGTAAATCCTAGGTGCGACGATGAACGAGCACAGAAGCATACAATATCGTTGATCTGTGTAACGTCGTTCATTTCCATAATGTCGGTTCGACCGCAGGTACCATGTTGTTTGTCGTTCCTGCAGCTCCACACATCGCTGTGTGTAAACCCGCAGGAGCGACAAACATCTCCTTACCTGCATCCCGCCGGCAATGCGGAAGAGAGAAGGTGGGCGGGATGTTATGTCCCGCTCATCTCCGCCCCTCCGCTTCTATTGGCTGGCCGATTTGTGACGTCGCCGTGACATCGCTGTGACGCCGAACGCACCTACCCCTTGAAGGAGGGATTGTTCGGCGGTCACAGCGACGTCGCCGACCAGGTATGTGCGTGTGAAGCTGCCGTAGCGATAATGTTCTCTACGGCAGCAATCACCACATATCGCATGTGCGACGGGGGCGGGTGCTATCGCGCTGGACATCGCTAGCAATTGCTAGCGATGTCGCAACGTGTAAAGCCCGCCTAAATCTTTGAGGTAAGCAATATTACGGTACGTAGTGGAGAATTCTGTACTAATGGGAACAATTTAGGAATTGTCGTTTCAGCATGAGCATGGCGTGATCTACTTTAAAAGACCTGCACATAGCCCTGACCTCATCCTAACTCAGTGATGGGCAACCTTTTCAGCTCGGTGTGTCAAAATTCGGCAAAAAAACAAGCATAACTCGAGTGATGTGTCACTTTGAGAAAAAACACCAGAATTTCGCGATATTGATAGTTTAAATAACAAAAATGTATAATTGTCATAGAACTGTATTTAATAAACCAAAAAGTAATTATTTAACTTACCTGCTTAGTGACTTCTTTTTTCATCTGTCAGTCGGTTTCTTTTGTTGTCTTGATATTCTTAACTTGATAACTTAATTTGATATTATTTAACTTATGTGGGGTGCCGTGAACTAAGATAAGTGAGGGGGAGGGGGAATTCTTCAACTAACCTGCCTATTAGTGACTTATTTGTTGCGTAATTTCATTGGCTAAATGTTCAATTGAAGGTTGGTATTTTTTACTCTTGAAGCCCAAGCAAGCACTACTAACTTATATTCAACGTTCTGCTTACTATTGTTTCAGTACATAGAACACAAAGTGATCTGCCATTTTTTTCTATAATGCCATACATCTCGGTCCATGTCTCTTGAAAGGGTTGGCTACTGCCACTTCCTTTACTTAACCTTGGTTTTATATTTTTTGGCTTCTCCATCAGGGGGGCATTGACAGAAGATAGAAATATAGCCTGTCAGCCCTTCAGGCAATTAAGGGCTAACTAGCCTAACTGACCACAAGATGGCAAGATAGCTATTTCTAATGGCGGGAAATGGCACCAATAGTACAGGCCTCTCCTAGCCTCCCCCTCACTTATTTCAGTAATGATGGTCAATTAGAAATCCACGACACCCCAGAACAGTAGAATGTATGATTGCTGTGGTTGCTGGTAATCGAGATCACAGGGCCTGTAAGGTAACATAAAAAAAAATAGCCTTCCACCACCACCATTACTACCTGACTACCATAAGCCACCCTCCACCAGCACCATCAAGTATCAACCCCCCCCAGAACAACTAGCACCCACTTCAGTAACACTAACCCCCATTCCCCAGCACCAAGAGCCCGCCTCCACAGAATTCTCCCCCCCCTCCTGAAACAACAAGCGCCCACCTCATGCCAGTTTACTCACCGGCAGGTCCACGGTAGCAGTGAGGTACACACAGGGAGCAGTGAGGGCACAGCCAGAATGACCACAGCACAAGCACAGGTCGCACACACATCAGCCCGCCGTCAGGCCACACACACATCAGCCCGTCGTCAGGCCGCACACACGTCAGCTCGCCGTCAGGCCGCACACACGTCAGCCCGCCGGCAGGCCGCACGCACGCCGCTGCTAGCCAATAGGTGAGGACTGGCGAGATGTGGACAGCAGGATGCTGGGAGATTTTTCTCCGTATGCGATCGCGTGTCAGAGCGAACAGCTACGCGTGTCAGCAGTGACACGCGTGTCATAGGTTCGCCATCACTGTCCTAACTCAACACCTTTGTTATCATCTGACTGTGACTCAAGCCTCTTTAGCCAACATTTGAGACCAATTTTACTAAAGTTTTTGAGGCTGATTTGAATGCTTCATAGGATTAATCGCACACATAGCGAAACCAGTGATTATGTTTTGAAAATGTATGAAGCTTTAACTTTAATATCTTGTATTATTAAATTTAGCAAAAGATTTTGAGAGAGTATAAAAATGCAACAATTAAAATCATTATTAGTTATACATGCACGGAAATTATTTTATGCATTAAACTTGTGCAGTGATATGTGTCAAATCTGCCCAATGAGAATAAAGAACTCTTATTCATCAATTAGTTTTCATCAAGTAGTTTATGACAATTTTCTGAAATTAAAGTGCTTAAAATGCTATAAATGTTTTGTGCCACTTGTAGTTTCTCAACAATTTTATAACTTGTACCATTTTTCCATTTGTCCTGAGCACCTCCATCAACATATTGAAAAATGACATAGCTCGGCCATAAAAACGTATGGCTGAGCATACCAAACAAGTTTATCATAACTTATACCAGAAAAGTGGAATGAAGAAATGTATTACAGTCTTTGGCTGGTATACTTCTAGTAACGCCAATATCAGCGCCCCTGTATTGTCCTAACCCTCCTCCCCCAGCAGGGACACCAGCACACTCACCCTACATATTGGTATCTAGTGGCAACACCCAATTCACTGATTTGGCCTTTCTGGACTGTGGTTCCGCGAGGAAATTCATACAGCAGGCTGTAATAGATGCGTATCGGATTCCCATCCATTGACTTCAAATTCCCATTGCAGTGACGTACGTGGATAGAAAACCTCTGTTTGAAGCTATCCAGTTCTTCACCAGGCAGGTTGAGCTTCAGTTGGGAATGCTGCACACAGTGAAAATCATTGCTTTCCATGTGTTATCAGGGATGTCGCACCATATTGGTGGCTGTTTACATTCAACCACCTCCCCCTTGTCTACAGGCTTTGTTAATTAGGCACTTTATAGTTGGACCTGTTCCGCCTTTATTCATGGACCCTGGTCTGGCACTGTGAGGGCCAGTTCTGATATTGTCCCGGCGTGTGTGGCGTTCGCTGTACATGCTGGGACCTGGATTGCCTTAAGCGGGCTTTACACGCTACGATTTTGCTACAGCGATCTCGTTGGGGTCACGGATTTTGTGACGCACATCCGGCCGCTTTAGCGATCTCGTAGTGTGTGACTCCAAGGAGCAATTTTGTATCGTTGCAAAAACGTCCAAAATCGCTCCTCGTTGACATGGGGGTCCGCTCCCAATTATTGATACTATCGCTTTCCCGTTGTTGTTCTTCGTTCCTGCGGCAGTGCACATTGCTGTGTGTGACCCCCGTAGGAACGAGGAACATCTCCTACCTGCCGCCGGCCATAATGCGGAAGGAAGGAGGTGGGCGGGATGTTCGTCCCGCTCATCTCCGCCCCTCCGCTTTCATTGGGCGGCCGCTCAGTGACGTCGCTGTGACGCCGAGCGGACCACCCCCTTAGAAAGGAGGCGGTACGCCAGTCACAGCAACGTCGCTATGCAGGTAAGTATGTGTGACGCAGGTGCGCGATTTTGTGCGCGACGGGCAGCGATATGCCCGTTTCGCACAAACAATGGAGGCGGGTCGCATGCTAGCGATATCGGGACAAATATCGTAGCGTGTAAAGCCACCCTTAATTCGCAGTTGCCTTTAATTGAAAACATGGAAGCGGTTTCTGAAATGTTACAGGTACAGTCATATGAAAAAGTTTGGGCACCGCTATTAATGTTAACCTTTTTTCTTTATAACAAATTGGGTTTTTGCAACAGCTATTTCTGTTTCATATATCTAATAACTGATGGACTGAGTAATATTTCTGGATTGAAATGAGGTTTATTGTACTAACAGAAAATGTGCAATCCGCATTTAAACAAAATTTGACCGGTGCAAAAGTATGGCCATCCTTATCAATTTCTTGATTTGAACACTCCTAACTACTTTTTACTGACTTACTAAAGCACTAAATTGGTTTTGTAACCTCATTGAGCTTTGAACTTCATAGGCAGGTGTATCCAATCATGAGAAAAGGTATTTAAGGTGGCCACTTACAAGTTGTTCTCCTATTTGAATCTCCTATGAAGAGTGGCATCATGGGCTCCTCAAAACAACTCTCAAATGATCTGAAAACAAAGCTTATTCAACATAGTTGTTCAGGGGAAGGATGCAAAAAGTTGTCTCAGAAATTTAAACTGTCAGTTTCCACTGTGAGGAACATAGTAAGGAAATGGAAGAACACATGTACAGTTCTTGTTAAGCCCAGAAGTTGCAGGTCAAGAAAAATATCAGAAAGGCAGAGAAGAAGAATAGTGAGAACAGTCAAGGACAATCCACAGTCGACCTCCAAAGACCTGCAGCATCATCTTGCTGCAGATGGTGTCAATGTGCATCGGTCAACAATACAGCGCACGTTGCACAAGGAGAAGCTGTATGGGAGAGTGATGCGTAAGAAGCCGTTTCTGCAAGCACGCCACAAACAGAGTCGCCTGAGGTATGCAAAAGCACATTTGGACAAGCCAGTTCCATTTTGGAAGAAGGTCCTGTGGACTGATGAAACAAAGATTGAGTTGTTTGGTCATACAAAAAGGTGTTATGCATGGAGGCAAAAAACCACAGCATTCCAAGAAAAGCACTTGCTACCCACAGTAAAATTTGGTGAGGTTCCATCATGCTTTGGGGTTGTGTGGTCAATGCCGACACCGGGAATCTTGTTAAAGTTGAGGGTCACATGGATTCAACTCAGTATCAGCAGATTCTTGACAATAATGTGCAAGAATCAGAGACGAAGTTGAAGTTACGCAGGGGATGGATATTTCAGCAAGAAAATTATCCAAAACACCGCTCCACGTCTACTCAGGCATTCATGCAGAGGAACAATTACAATGTTCTGGAATTGCCATCCCAGTCCCCAGACCTGAATATCATTGAAAATCTGTGGGATGATTTGAAGCGTGCTGTCCATGCTCGGCGACCATCAAACTTAACTGAACTGGAATTGTTTTGTAAACAGGAATGGTCAAATATACCTTCATCCAGGATCCAGGAACTCATTAAAAGCTACAGGAAGCGACTAGAGGCTGTTATTTTTGCAAAAGGAGGATCTACAAAATATTAATGTCACTTTTATGTTGAGGTGCCCATACTTTTGCACCGGTCAAATTTTGTTTAAATGCGGATTGCACATTTTCTGTTAGTACAATAAACCTCATTTCAATCCAGAAATATTACTCAGTCCATCAGTTATTAGATATATGAAACTGAAATAGCTGTTGCAAAAACCCAAATTGTTATAAAGAAAAAAGGTTAACATTAATAAGGGTGCCCAAACTTTTTCATATGACTGTATATGTGTTGCTTCAATATGGGTCTTGTTTTAATGAATTTAGGAGGCCGCATGGCACAATGTAAATATTAAATATAGAGTAGGACCACCCTATCGAGATTTGCCGTGATGTGGCAGGGGTGGCTCAAAAAATTGATCAATTATTTGCTAAAAATCTCATTTTGCATAATAGTACAGTTGGAATAATATGTGAATTTTCACTTTTAATTGTTTGCATGCCATTCTCAAGCTCCCCCTCTTTTTGTTGACAATTGTACTCAGTATACAGGGCAGGAGAAGTGCCATTGTGAATTCTAAGGACAGCAGAATAAAACATGTTTTTTTTGTTTGTCAGTAAATTTACAGATGGTTGGCCACCCAAGTGTACGCCTATCCAAGTAAAATTTAGTATGTCCAACCTGGATGTGATACATGGCTAGAATAGCAGAAGCTTATAGATTTTACATTTAATATAGTATTTTATCAAGTTACTTTAATTCTGTATCTTTACAGCTGTTATATAAATTGGTTTGTATACTTTTAGTGTCATTTACTGGGCACAGATGTATAATAAATGTCATAGTTTCCCTTTACCATATTATTTATCTTTATTTCACTAAATTTTCACTTTGGCAAACATATTTTTTAGTGTGGCATATAGACCTGCTAAAACATGATAAATGTGGAATGACTGTGCTAAAAATAAGACCATATGACTTATAATACGGTAGTAAACTGATAACAAGTTCTTGACCCTGCATCGCTTTTTTAGAGGCCGTTGATGCAAAGTCAGCTCAACATTTTCAATAGCTAGGGTGACTGAAATGCAACATTGTTAAAGCTAAAATTCAATTTGATTTATTTTAAATGGAAACTTTATTAAATGGAATTTTTATTTTAATTACTGTGTTCCTGAACTATAATTTTGTCCATTTCACCTAGCTATATAATACAAATATTGATTTGTATATAAATACACAGAGAAAAGTATAACTTACAAAATATATATCCGATTAGAAAATAAAAATGAATCTGCAAAACATGTGAAAACAAAATGATAGCAGATTTCTAATCAATGTAAGATATAATTTGGTTGCTAAGATGGAAATATTCATATAAAAATAAAATACTTTACATGAGGTGTCCTTGTTTTTTTCTCAACACTATTTACACGCTACGAGATCGCTACAGCAATCTCGTTGGGGTCACGGATTTTGTGACGCACATCCGGCCGCTGTAGCGATCTCGTTGTGTGTGACTGCTAGGAGCGATTTTGGATCGTTGCAAAATTGTCCAAAATCGCTCCTTGTTGACATGGGGGTCCTCTCCCAATTATCGCTGCTGTCGCTTGGGCGAAGTTGATCCTCGTCCCTGCGGCAGCACACATCGCTACGTGTGACGCCGCAGGAACGAGGAACCTCTCCTTACCTGCCACACGCCAGCAATAAGGAAGGAAGAAGGTGGGCAGGATGTTCGTCTCGCTCATCTCCGCCCCTCTACTTTGATTGGGCGGCCGCTTAGTGACGTCTCTGTGACGCCGATCGAACCGCCCCCTTAGAAAGGAGGCAGTTCGCCGATCACAGCGACGTTGCCGAGCATGTAAGTTCGTGTGACGCTGCCGTAGCGATAATGTTCGCTACGGCAGCGATCTTCACATATCGGCATAACGATAGGGGCGGGTGCTATCATGCTCGCCATCGCTAGCATCGGCTAGCGATCTCGTAGCGTGTAAAGCCACCCTATGCCTTATGACTATTTATATAAAGTACTGTGAAAAAAATCTTAGGCAGGTGTGCCAAAAATATTGCATAGTAAGAATGCTGTAAAACATATATGTTTATTTATTTTATAAAATGCAAAGCAAAATATTGAAAGAAAAATCTAAATGGAATCCAATATTTCGTGTAATCACACTTTGCTTTCAAATCAGCAATAAAGCATCAATTCATCTAGATATTCTTGAACAGAGTTGTTGAAGAAACTTAGCAGGGAGGTTATTCCACACATCTTAAAAAACTAACCACAGATCTGTGTGATGTATATTTGTGCAAGTCTTTTTGTCTCTTCATGGATACCCATGCACACGCGATGAATTTGATTTCAGGGCTCTGTGTAACCATATCATCACTTGGCTATTTTCACACTTGCGTTGAACGGCATCCGTCGCAATGCGTTGTGTAACGCATGTGACGGATGCCTTGCAAAAAGTGTTATAATAAAGGGTACGGATTCCAGTGAAATAACGCATTGCGTTAAGTTTTCTTTAGCTGAGAGAGCCCTCATCTTCACCGCACACATCCCGACATTACCGCCCACATCATCACCGCACACTTCCCGACACTACAGCCCTCATCTTCACCGCACACATTCCCGACACTACAGCCCTCATCTTCACCGCACACATCCCGACACTACAGCCCTCATCTTCACCGCACACATTCCCAACACTACAGCCCTCATCTTCACCGCACACATCCCGACACTACAGCCCTCATCTTCACCGCACACATCCCGACACTACAGCCCTCATCATCACCGCACATTTCCCGACACTACAGCCCTCATCTTCACCGCACACATTCCCAACACTACAGCCCTCATCTTCACCGCACACATCCCGACACTACAGCCCTCATCTTCACCGCACACATTCCCGACACTACAGCCCTCATCTTCACCGCACACATCCCGACACTACAGCCCTCATCTTCACCGCACACATCCCGACACTACAGCCCTCATCGTCACCGCACACATCCCGACACTACAGCCCTCATCTTCACCGCACACATCCCGACACTACCGCCCACATCATTACTGCACACATCCCGACACTACAACCCTCATCTTCATCGCACACATCCCGACATTATCGTCCACATCATCACCGCACACATCCCGACACTACAGCCCTCATCTTCACCGCGTACACACTGGCACTACCTCACCCATCATCACCGCACACGCAGGCACTAACCGCTGACAGCGCGACTCCCTTTCAGTCTCTGCGTGGAGCTGACAGTGAGCGGCGGTGTTCTACTGCCACTCCTGTCAGTTCATGTAGCAGAGCTGGATGCATCGCGGGACCTCGTGTAGTTTACGCTGGACCTGGAGGGGTATTTGTGGATTTTAATAAAGTGGTGAAAGAGGGTTTCTTTGTCTTTTATTCCAGATAAAGGATTTTTTCGGGTGTATGTGTTTATTTACTTTCACTTACAGGTTAATCATGGAATGTGTCCCATAGACGTCTGCCATGATTACCTAGGACTTAGTGGCAGCTATGGGATGCTGCCATTAACTCCTTATTACCTCGATTGCCACCGCACCAGGGCAATTCAGGATGAGCCGGGTAGAGTCCCGGGACTGTCGCATCTAATGGATGCGGAAATTCCAGGTGGCTGCTGGTTGATATTTTTAGGCTGGGGGGCTCCCCATAACGTGGGGCTCCCCATCCTGAGAATACCAGCCTTCAGCCGTGTGGCTTTACCTTGGCTGGTATCAAAATTGGGGGGGACCGCACGCCGTTTTTTTTCATTATTTATTGTACTGCACGATATAGACACGCCCACCGGCGGCTGTGATTGGTTGCAGTGAGACAGCTGTCACTCAGCGTGGGGGCAGGTCTGACTGCAACCAATCATAGGCGCCAGTGGGCGGGGGAAGCAGTGAATATGAGATTGAATAATGGGCGGCCGGCTTTTTCAAAAGAGAAGACGCCAAAGCTTTGTGACAACTGTGCAGCGTCGCACCCGTGATCGGTGAGTATGAGAGAGGGGGGAGAGAGACCAGGAGTGATTTTAAACGATTTTGATCGTTCGGCTGGCCATGCTGAGCATGCGCAGTAGAACGTGACGAAATCCGTCAGCAGATTCCGCCGCTTAGTACATAGCGTCGGAAACCGCCACCATAGACAATCATTAGACACTGTGGCAGATTCTAACGGAATCCGTCAAGGTGCGCTATTTTAACGACGCAAAAAACGCTATATGCAGCGTTCCTTCCGTCCGACGCAGCGTCAAAATAACGACGCTGCGTCATGCAGCGGATGCAACGCAAGACCATCCGTTGCTATCCGTAGCTAATAGAAGTCTATGAGGAATATAACGATTTCCTGCAACAGTTACCGTAAATCCTCAAGGCTGCGGATAGCAATGGAAACCATCCAACGCAAGTGTGAAAGTAGCCTTACAGAACTCCTTGCTTTTCTACGATTCTCAACATTGCCTGGCCTGTTTCTTGGTGTCCTCAATGTTGAGTAATACAGTCAGATACTTATTGTAACGCCGATGTTCCTGCAGGGATATACTCAACACCGTGGCCAGCCTGCAACCTCCCCCGCCTCTCTGCAGCCGTTCATGTGCTCTCCTGCTGCCTCCAGCTCCTGGGGTCTGCGCACGCTTTCCATGCTGTTAAAGGGCCAGTGCATTATTACCAATGGCTGAGAGGCACTAGGCACTTAAGGGATCCTACCACTAAAGGAGATGCCTGAGCAAAGTGTTCAGTTAGTTAGTTGCATGCTTGCTACCTAGTTGTCAATTCCAGTGTTTCCTGTCCCTGTGTTTGCTTTCTCATACCTGTCATTTCCTGCTATACCCTCCATACCTTCATACACCAGCTATTCTGTCTGCACCAGCTTCACTTGCCTGAGCAAGGACGTCGCCAGGATCCTCGAGGCCATGCAGCTCCAGCCAAAGACCAAGCCGGTGGCGAAGATCCAGCTCGCTGAGAGCCCTGAGGATGTCCCCTTGATGCAAAGAAGGAGCAGCAACCGGTATGGACAACCCGTTTGTTACAAGTGAAACAAGACCGGCCATTACGCCCGGCAGTGTCCTTTAAACGGGCAACCCCTGAGGCTAAGGGTCAATCCTCAGGAATAGACCAACAAGGCCCAGCTTATTGGCGTGAGCAGTATGCCGGAGGACGCCCCATCATCTCCCTCACCGTCCACGGGATTCCGACATTTGCTCTTCTGGACACCGCCTCGCAGGTAATGACTATACCCTATGTACTGTATAAGTGTTACTGGTCTGATGATGACCTTACCACGCCAGATTCTGGCATCACCATTATTGCAGCCAATGGACTCCCTATGACCCAAGTGGGGTATAAAGAAGTAACTCTTAAGGTGGGGCGAGTAGAGTTAGAGCATCAAGGACTTATAGTGGTGCAGAATGACCCTAGTGATCGTAACCCGAAAATGGTCCTAGGAATTAATGTATTGAAAATTGTATGGGGGAAGTATTGTACTTCAACAGCTGTCTGTAATGGCAGGAGTGGGGTGGCAGAGAGTCCTGCAACGTGAGATGCGAGCCCTCCTGCAGCGGCAACAGGTGAATCTGTCTGGTGGAGAGATTAATGGTGTGCGAGTGATGGATGTAGCTCCCCTTGTAGTGCTCCGCGAAGTGAGATGATGATTTGGTGTAGGGCAGCAGTAGGTTCCCGTGGACAAGATTATCAGGCAGTGGTGGAGCCCCTGCCTTCAGAACACTGGCCCACAGTTTTGACGGCCAGAGGGGTGATTGATGTCTGGAAGGGGAAAGTGCCCGTGAGGGTGATGAATTGCAGAGAGGAAGAGGTTAAGCTACCCAGATATGCCACTATTGCCAAGCTGTTCACAGTAGATACACATGCCATCCAAGCAGCAACATCCACCAACACTGCACCCCAACCAGTCAGTGACAGCTCACCAAGTCAGTCAGAGGAGTGGTGTCAAGAAATACGAACAAGTCTTCAGTAAACACCCGCTAGACTTTGGGAGAATGAAAGGGGTCCAACACTACATCCCCACAGGTGCACACCCACCCATCAAAGAGAGGTATAGGCCAATACCACCTGCACATTACCAGTGTGCCAAGGACATGTTGAGGAAGATGAAGGAGGCTGGGGTTATCCGTGACAGTTGTAGCTCCTGGGCAGCTCCGTTGGTCCTGGAAAAGAAGAAGGATGGCACCATGAGAATGTGTGTGGACTACCAAAAAATTAATCAGATCACCCACAAGGATGCATATTCACTCCCTCGTATTGAGGAATCGTTAGCTGCATTGAGAACGGCAAATTACTTTTCTACCCTTGATCTCACTAGTGGCAAGATAGAGATCCTGCCGTCAGATTGATCAAGACGCTGATTTCCCAGGGTGATTCCAGGTTGGAGCCCACTGCCCCGGCAGAAGCACAAAGACTGTGGAAAGAGAGAAGCCAGTTGTATCTACAGCGAGGCAAGTTGTGCAGAGGACTGATCAATCCCAAGACGCATGAGAGGATCTGCCAGATAGTCATACCTTAAGCATACGTGCCAGTGGTCCTGGAAGCCTATCATGATGGAGCTGGACACTTTGGCTGGAAGAAGCTGGAAATACTACTGAGGGACCGCTTTTACTGGGCTGGGATGAGAGAATCCATTGAAGCATGGTGTAGGGATTGTGGTCCCTGTGTGCTAAGAAGAAAGGATGGTACCAGCCAGAGAGCCCATTACAGCTGATCATCACCCGCCAGCCATTGGAACTCATTGCTCTAGATCATCTCAAACTCACACCAAGCAGGTGCGGATATACGTATGCGCTCACAATGGTAGACCACTACTCAAGATTTATGGTTGTGGTACCCGTCAAGGATCTAACAGCCGTACTGCAGCGAAGGTCTTCCAAGCACACTTCTGCAGACCTCATGGCTTGCTTCCCAGAGAGGGTCCTCACGAATCAAGGTCCTGCCTTCGAAGCGGAAATCTTCAAGGAGTTCTGCAGCCTGTACGGATGCAGGAAGATACGTACTACACCCTACCATGCCCAAACCAATGGGATGTGTGAGAAGATGAATCATTTAGTCATCAACCTGCTTAAGACTAGAGTTGAGCGATGTTCGATTCGAATGGTTCGCCAATTTCAAATTCGAATGATATTGGTCGGTGTTCGAGTCGTTCGACGAACTCGAACGATTTGCTTCAAGTTCGGATGTTCGAGTTACGTTCGATAACGGTTCAATCACCAAAAGCGTGGCTTTTCACAGTAAGGCTATGTGCGAACGTTGTGTATTTGCATGCACCCTGTATCCCCAGAACAATCCCTCTCTCTTTCCTACTCACCGATCATGGGCGCGGCGCTGCCAGGCTGTAACAAAGCTCTGGCGGCTTTTCCTCTTTTGAAAATGTCTGCCGCTTCATTATTCAATCTGGTATTCCCTGCTTTCCCCGCCCACCAGCGCCCATGATTCGTTGCAGTCAGACACGCCCCCACGATGAGTGACAGCTGTCTCACTGCAACCAATCACAGCCACCGGCGGGCTGGTCTATTTCGTGCAGTAAAATAAATAAATAATAATTAAAAAAAAACAAAAAACTGCTGTTCCCCCCAATTTTGATACCAGCCAGGATAAAGCCACACGACTGGAGGCTGGTATTGTCAGGATGGGGAGCGCCACGTTATGGGGAGCCCACCACCCTAACAATATCAGCAGGCAGCCGCCCGGAATTGCCGCATCCATTATATGCGACAGTCCCGGGACTCTACCCAGCTCATCCCGAATTGCCCTGGTGCGGTGGCAATCGGGGTAATAAGGGGTTAATCATGGCAGGCGTCTCCCCGAGATACCTTCCATGATTAACGTGTAAGGGAAAGTAAATAAACACACAACGAAAAATCCTTTATTTGGAATAAAAGACAAAAAAACACCCTCTTTCACCATTTTATTAAAATCCCCAAATACCCCTCCAGGTCCGACATAATCCACAGAGGTTCCGCGACGCATCCAGCTCTGCTACATGAAGCTGACAGGAGCGCAGTAGAACATAAGCGCTCTGTGTCAGATCCACGCAGCAGCTGAAGTGAGCCGCGCTGTCAGCGGGGACATCACTGAGGTAATGCCTGCGTGTGCGATGATGATGGGGGTTATAGTGCCTGCGTGTGTGCGAGAATGATGCGTGCGGTAGTGACTGCATGTGTGCGAGGATGAGTGCGGTAGTGCCGGTGTTTGCTCTTCCATCCATCCATCCCTCCATCCCTCCCTCCATCCATTCATCCCTCTCTCCATCCCTCCCTCCATCTCTCCATCCAGTCATCCCTCCCTTCATCCCTCCCTTCATCCCTCACTCCATTCCTCCCTCCATCCATCCATTCATCCTTCCCTCCATCCCTCCCTCCATCCATTCATCCCTCCCTCCATCCATTCATCCCTCCATCCCTCCCTCCATCTCTCCATCCATTCATCCCTCCCTTCATCCCTCCCTCCATCCCTCCATCCATACATCCCTCCATCCATTCATCCCATCCTCCATCCCTCCCTCCATCTCTCCATCCATTTCTCGATCCATTCATCCCTCCCTTCATCCCTCCCTTCATCCCTCCATCCATCCCTCCATCCATCCCTCCCTCCATCCATTCATCCCTCCCTCCATCCCTCTCTCCCTCCATCTCTCCATCCATCTCTCCATCCATTCATCCCACCCTTCATCCCTCCCTCCATCCATCCATCCATCCCTCCATCCCTCCCTCCCTCCATTCCTCCCTCCAGCTCTCCATCCATTCATCCCTCCCTTCATCCCTCCCTTCATCCCTCCCTCCATCCCTCCCTCCATCCCTCTATCCCTCCCTTCATCCCTCCCTCCATCCCTCCATCCATCCCTCTCTCCATCCATCCATTCATCCATCCTTGTAGCTGAATAATCTACTTCTGGATTCTCTACTAATCTAACCAAATCTTCCTATGCTTTTCATTACAGACAGTGGCTCAATGGATAGAGCTACTGCCTAAGAAGAGTTAGTTCACGAGTTCGAGTCCCGGCCGTCCCGGTAAAGAATTTAATTTTAAATTATAATTATTCTTTATTTATAATTATAATTTAATTTAATTATGCACAGAGGGGAGGAGCCAGATATCAGCTGTGAGCCGCGGGACACACCTCTAAAATTGGAGCAGTTCATGGAATGAGGCTGCATTGCTCTCTCCTCTCTCTCTCTCTTCTCTCTCTCTCCTCTCTCTCCTCTCTCTCTTTCCTCTCTCCTCTCTCCCTTCTCTCTCTTTCCTCTCTCCTCTCTCCCTTCTCTCCTCTCTCCCTTCTCTCCTCTCTCTCTCCTCTCTCTCCTCTCTCTCTTCCTCTCCTCTCTCTCTTCCTCTCCTCTCTCTCTTCTCTCTCTCCTCTCTCTGCTCTCTCTCCCTCTCCTCCCTCTCTCCTCCCCTCTTCTCTCTCTCCTCTCTCTCCTCTCTCTCTTTCCTCTCTCCTCTCTCCTCCCTCTCTTTTCTCTCTCCTTTCTCTCTCCTCTCTCCTCTCTCACTTCTCCCTCCTCTCTCTCCTCTCTCTCTTTCCTCTCTCCTCTCTGTCCTCTCTTTCCTCTCTCCTCTCTCTCTTTCCTCTCCCCTCTCTTCTCTCTTTCTCCTCTCCTGCTCTCTCTCCTCTCTCTTCTCTCTCTCTCCTCCCTCTCTCCTCCCTCTCTTCTCTCTCTCTTCTCTCTCTCTCCTCTCTCTCTCCTTTCTATCTTCTCTCACCTTACTCTCTTGTCTCTCTCCTCTCTCTTTTCGTTCTCTCTCTTTCTCCCTCTCTTTCTCTCTTTCTTTTTCTCTTTCTCTCTCTCCTCTCTCTCTTTCTTTCTCTCTCTTTCTCTCTCTCCTTCTCTCTCTCTTTTTATCTCTCTCTTTTTCTCTCTCTCTTTCTCTCTCTCTTTCTCTCTCTCCTTCTTTCTCTCGCTCTTTCTCTCTCTCTTTCTCGCTCTCCTCTCTCTCTTTCTCTCTTTATCTCTCTCTTTCTTTCCCTCTCTCTTTTTCTCTCTCTCTCTTTCTCGCTCTCTCTTTTTCTCTCTTTTTCCCTCTCTCTCTATCTCTCCTTTTTGTAGCTGAATAATCCACTTCTGGATTCTCTACTGCACTACAGAGGTCAAGATTACCAAATCTTCCTATACTTTTCATTACAGGCAGTGGCTCAATGGATAGAGCTGCTGCCTAAAGGGAGTTAGTTCACAAGTTCGAGTCCCGGCCGTCCCGGTAAAGAATTTCTTTATTTATAATTTTAAATTATAATTACTATTTATTTATAATTATAATTTAATTTAATTATGCACCGAGGGGAGGAGCCGGACATCAGCTGTCAGCTGCGGGACACACCTCTAAAATCGGAGCAGTTCAGGAAAAGAGGCTGCATTGCTCTCTCTCTCTCTTCTCTCTCTTCTTTCTCTCTTTCTCTTTCTCTCTTTTCTCTCTCTCTCTCTTTTCTCTATCTTTTCTCTCTCTCAGACCTGGCGATGATCAGCTGATGCGGTCACCTGACGGAATCAGCTGACACTATAAGTCGAGCGGTGAGGCCGGCTTTTTACCGCCTGGCCGGCTAAACTATCAGATGCTGCTGTCGGACAGGAGTCTGCACAGAAGTGTGTAGTTTTTTGGTTTTTTTTTGCACTGATGCATTAGCTGATTGTATAAAAGCCGTTTATACAATCAGCTGCTGTGTCATGTGATTCAGTCCCTTGAACCTGACACATCATCTCATCGCTTTGCCTTGCAGCAAACCGATCAGATGATATTGGATCCGGATTGGACGGCGCGGCACCCTTGACCCAGGATTACTGTGGAGGGTTTTTTTTTATTTCAATAAAGATGGAGTCACTAATTGTGTTGTGTTTTATTTCTAATAAAAATATTTTTCTGTGTGTTGTGTTTTTTTTTCTCTGTACTAGAAATTCATGGTGGCCATGTCTAATATTGGCGTGACACTATGAATTTCGGGCTTAGGGCCAGTTGATAATGTACAGCTAGCCCTAACCCCATTATTACCCAACGAGCCACCTGTCACCAGGCAGCTGGAAGAGTTGGATACAGCACCAGAAGATGGCGCTTCTATGAAAGCGCCATTTTCTGGGGCGGCTGTGGACTGCAATTTGCAGCGGGGGTGCCCTCAAAGCTTGGGCACCCTGCGCTGCGGATTCCAATCCCCAGCTGCCTAGTTGCACCTGGCTGGACACAAAAATTTTGCGAAGGCCACGTCATTTTTTTTTAATTATTTCATGAAATTCATGAAATACTTAAAAAAAAAGGCTTCCCTATATTTTTGGTTCCCAGCCGGGTACAAATAGGCAGCTGGGGGTTGGGGGAAGCCCGTAGCTGCCTGCTGTACCTGGCTAGCATACAAAAACATGGCGAAGCCCACGTAATTTTTTGAGGGGACAAAAAACTCCTGCATACAGTCCTGGATGGAGTATGCTGAGCCTTGTAGTTCTGCAGCTGCTGTCTGCTGTCTGTCTGTATGAAGGAGAGCAGACACCATCTGCATAACTACAAGGATCAGCATCCTCCATCCAGGACTGTATGCTGGAGGGAGAGGCAGGGGGAACAGAACTGCAAGGCTTAGCATACTTCATCCACTAGTGTATGCAGGAAAGCAGACAGCAACTGCAGAACTACAAGGCTCAGCATGCTGCATCCAGGACTGTATGCTGGAGGGAGAGACAGGGGGAGCAGAACTACAAGGCTCAGCATGCTCCATTCACTAGTGTATGCAGGAGAGCAGACAGCAGCTGCAGAACTACAAGGGTCAGCATACTCCATCCAAGTCTGTATGCAGGAGTTTTCTGCCCACCAAAAAAATGACGTGAGCTTCACCATATTTTTGTATGCTAGCCAGGTACAGCAGGCAGGTACGGCTGCCCCCAACCCCCAGCTGCCTATTTGTACCCGGCTGGGAACTAAAAATATAGGGAAGCCCTTTTTTAATTATTTCATGAATTTCATGAAATAATTAAAAAAAAAATGACATGGGCTTCGCCCTATTTTTGTGTCCAGCCAGGTACAACTAGGCAGCTGGGGATTGGAATCCACAGCACAGGTGTGCCCGAGCTTTCTGGGCCCCTCTGCTGCGAATTGCAGTCCGCAGCCGCCCCAGAAAATGGTGCTTTCATAGAAGCGCCATCATCTGGCGCTGTATCCAACTCTTTCAGCTGCCCTGGTGACGGTGGCTTGCTGGGTAATAATGGGTTAATACTAGCTTTGTTTTACTAGCTAGTATTAAGCCAGAGATTCTTAATGTCAGGCAAGTTTGACCCGGCCATTAAGAATCTCCAATAAAGGGTTAAAATAAAGACACCACACAGAGAAAAAATACTTTAATAGAAATAAATACACAGACACACTTAGAGACTCCATGTTTATTACTCCCTCTCACCCCTCCACGATCCTGTTCTTCTGTCTTCTTTCTCCTTCAACCCATGCAGCTCTGCTACATCAGACAGCACTGCATGGGAGGAAGACGCTGCTGCTCCCGTGCAGTCTAATTACTCAGTGAGTGAGCAGAGACTGCAGGTTGTAAGCTTTGATGTCACTGCTGCCACCGTTGCTATAGTAACTGACTGTGGCATCTAGTCCTTGCATATGGGCTGACTCTGTAAAGAGCGCTGACATGCAGGAACGAGGAGCCATGCATGTGCCCAAGCGTTTTGCCGGTACACGGAGATGCTCAAACGAGCACCGCATACCAGAGAGATGCACTGACAGGACCTAGCATGATGTCTAGCCATGTGACCAGTCTGTAACCAATGAGATAATACAGACGTGACTGGTCACATGCTTTGACGACGTCACGGAAGGTCCTATCATCAGTGCTGGTTACCGGGAGAGTGCAGCGATGATCGGAAGGAAAAGCGGCGGGAGACAGAGTGCAGGATGCGTCGCGGGGACCTGTAAGTGTAATGGCAATGTTTATTAACTGCATGTGTACATGTATAATGTGTTTGTATGTGTTTGTGTTTTCAATGGGGTTCGAAGGTGTTCGTCGAACGTTCGTTGAACGTTCACCGAACTAAGCTGCCGTTCAACGAACTGAACCGAACTCGAACACTAGGGGGGTGGCTCATCTCTACTTAAGATTCCACCCCTTGAAGAATGGAACCAGTGGCCTGAGAGATTGCCCGATCTCGTTAATATATATAACAACATTCCCGTCAGTTCCACTAAGTGTACGCCTGCTTATCTTATGAGGGCGAGGCCTGGAAGATTGCCGGTGGACTTGGACATGGACGTTGAAGTACCTGAGACCATCTCCCCAACCACTGATTGGGACTCCAAATGTCAGATGCAGTACAAACAAATTCAGAAGTATGTGGAAAGGAACCTGAACCAAAGCAGAGAAAAGCAAGAGCAGCACTTCAACAAACAGGCAAAAGCTGCCCCCTTTGCACCAGGAGAGATGGTGCTAAAGAGAAAAAGGAAGCTGCATAAATTGGACCAGTGGAAAAGATCCCCTATGTCATACAACCCTCTGACTTTGATAATCAGAAGACATGTCTTATCAGCAAAGACCAAGGAAGAACTATGGCTACAGTCTCCAGGGACCACTTGAAAAGGTGCCTGGAACCTCTGAAGATCTTGGAAGAAGTTCCCACTCCAGCCCTGGGTGTCGAGAAATGGAAGGAGGTGATCCACACTGTCCTAGGTGACTTCCCAGCAGATTGTCCTATGCAAAATGGATCAGTGATTGTTCCTGTTCTAACATTCCCACAACCCGTGGAAGAGCCAGAACCAGAGAGGCTTGCTGACATCACACCAATACACACACACCTAGAGTTACACTTGAACCCATGCCATGCCCCCGTAGGTCTCTACCTATGGTACCCATCACAAGGAGTGAGGAACCCTTTGACTTTAATCTCCTCACCTGCATACACATTTAAAGTCCCTTTGCTTTTGGTATGCTAACCTGCTGTTTTACTGTTGTATAATTAGTTAAATCCTGTCTGTATTTTTTTTTTTTTTTTTTCTTTGAGTGCTTCCTACCTGTTTGTAATTCTTTCATGTGCCTCACCCCTGCTGGTCAGCTGATGTTCATCTGGGTCAATGAGACATGTATATAAGTACTGCACTAGGTCTATGACCGTGGTCTGTGTGCTTGCCTCTGGATAAGTGCCTCATAAGTGTCAGAAATATACCAGAAATGAACCAGACATGACCAGAAGGTAAACTTCAGCTCTTTCTAACCAAGATTTCCACTGACACAACTTACTTGTTAAATCATATACTTACCACACTACCCCCACCATGTTCACCTATGCCCTCACAGTCTTTGCCCCTCTCCTCCTCACTCTCCTTCACTATCCCCACACCCCAGCACCCTATAAGCAAATATTCATCTCCCCCTCCCTCCTGCCTTCTCATCTGTCCTCATCTGCTGGCCTACTCCTGAACCTCAGGTCGCTCCTAATATCGCGCAGACCATGCCGTCCACTCTCCTTCTCCCACCTGCTCTCCCTTTCTCTACTCCTTCTCACTGCTGGTGACATAGCCCCCAATCCTGGCCCCCCGTGGATGGTACACCCCTCTTTATCACCCACCCACCACTCTCCACATAATAGTAACTACCGCAATCTATCCAACATAAAAACTATTCCCCTCTCACCCACTCTGCCGCCCCCTCTCTCAGGAGCGCTCTGGAATGTCCGTTCAGTGTGTAATAAACTGCACATCATTCATGATCTCTTTACCTCCAGCAATCTATCCTTTCTAGGCATCACCGAAACATGGCTGACACCATCCAACTCTGCCTCCCCAGCTGCACTATGCTACGGTGGCCTGCACTTCTCCCACACTCCTCGCCCTGGCAATAGACAAGGTGGAGGAGTGGGCCTCCTTCTTTCTAACAACTACAACTTCACCATAATCCCACCTCTACCCTCCATCCACCTGCCTTCCTTTGAAGTGCACTCTGTCCGAATCTATTCTCCCTCCAACCTCCAAGTGGCTGTCATATACAGACCCCCGGGCGCAACCACTGCCTTCCTCGACCACTTCTCTGCCTGGCTTCTACACTTTCTCTCTGCTGACATTCCCACCATCATCATGGGTGACTTCAACATCCCCACTGACACTCGCCAACAAGCTGCTTCCAAACTCCTCTCCCTTGCTTCGTCTTTTGGCTTAACTCAGTGGTCCACCTCTGCCACCCACAAAGATGGACACACACTAGACCTCATCTTCACCCGCCTCTGTCCCCTTTCTGACTTCACAACTTCCCCCCTCCCCCTATCTGACCACCATCTTCTGACCTTTTCAGCCCTGTCCTCCTCACCTACCCCCCCTGTCCAGCACCTAGCACATCCCCGCAGAAACCTTGCACACCTCAACATGCACACCCTCGCCGACTCTATCCTCCCACTGTCCTCCATATCGTCCCTCCACGACACAGACAGCGCCACCACTTTCTACAACACCACCCTCACATCAGCTATTGATTCAGTCGCTCCCCTTGTGCATGGCAGAGTGAGACGAATCAATAGACAACCCTGGCACAACAGCCTCACTAAAAAACTTAGGCAAAGGTCTAGGGCTGCAGAGCGGCGGTGGAAGAAAACGCACTCCCAGGAAGACTTCACCACATTCAAAAATGCAATTCACACATTTCGTTCAGTCCTCACCTCCGCTAAACACGATTACTTCAGAAACCTCATATCCTCTCTAACACACAACCCCAAACAGTTATTCAACACTTTCAACTCCCTCCTTCGCCCACCACTGCCCCCTCCAACCTCCCTCATTTCTGCAGAAGACTTTGCCACCTATTTCCAAGAAAAAATCGACCTAATAAGGCAAGTCTTCTCTGCTCAGCCACCACAACCCCTTCATGTAGCTGACCACTGCCCCTCCCCCATAAACTTCCTCCCCACCATCACCGAAGGAGAGCTTGCACGTCTGCTCTCAAAAGCGCACCTCACCACCTGCGCACTTGACCCCATGCCATCCCACCTCCTTCCCAACCTCACCACCATCCTTATTCCAGCCTTAACCCATCTCTTCAACCTATCTTTAACGACTGGAACCTTCCCCTCTGCCTTTAAACATGCAACAGTCACACCTATCCTAAAGAAACCTTCCCTCGATCCAACCTCTACTACCAGCTACCGCCCCATATCACTACTCCCACTTGCCTCAAAACTCCTGGAACAGCATGTCCATGCTGAACTTTCCTCCCACCTCTCCTCTAACGCTCTCTTTGACAACCTACAGTCCGGCTTCCGTCCACATCACTCCACCGAAACTGCCCTGACTAAAATCACAAATGACTTGCTTACTGCCAAAGCGAACAAGCACTTCTCTATACTCCTACTCCTAGACCTGTCCTCAGCCTTCGATACCGTTGACCACTCCCTCCTATTACAGACCCTCTCTTCCCTTGGTGTCAGAGATCTTGCCCTCTCTTGGATCTCTTCATACCTCTCAAATCGCACTTTTAGTGTCTCCCACTCCCACACAACCTCTTCATCCCACCATCTCTCTGTTGGCGTCCCTCAAGGCTCTGTCCTAGGACCCCTACTTTTCTCTATCTACACATTTGGCCTGGGACAACTCATAAAGTCCCACGGCTTCCAATACCACCTATATGCCGACGACACCCAGATCTACCTCTCTGGCCCAGATGCCACATCTCTGCTGTCCAAAATCCCGAAATGTCTATCTGCTATATCCTCCTTCTTCTCCTCTCGCTTCCTAAAGCTCAATGTGGCCAAAACTGAACTAATCATCTTTCCTCCGTCTCACCTACACTCTCCACCTGATCTATCTATTACAATAAATAACACCACGCTCTCGCCAGTACCCAAAGTTCGCTGCCTCGGAGTGACCTTTGACTCTGCCTTATCCTTCATACCACACATCCAATCCCTCACCACCTCCTGCCGTCTTCAACTCAAAAATATTTCCAGAATCCGCCCTTTCCTCAATTTGCAATCTACTAAAATGCTAGTGCATGCCCTCATAATCTCCCGCCTCGACTACTGTAACATCCTCCTCTGTGGCCTCCCTGCCAACACGCTTGCCCCTCTCCAGTCCATCCTTAACTCTGCTGCCCGACTTATCCACCTCTCTCCTCAATACCACCCCGCTTCTCCTCTCTGC
Organism: Anomaloglossus baeobatrachus; assembly: GCF_048569485.1. Classification (NCBI taxonomy): domain Eukaryota; kingdom Metazoa; phylum Chordata; class Amphibia; order Anura; family Aromobatidae; genus Anomaloglossus; species Anomaloglossus baeobatrachus. Next base: position 509,447,159 of record NC_134353.1, read on the forward strand.
ATGTCCCTCCATTGGCTTCCAATCTTCCACCGTATCCAATTCAAACTTCTAACACTGACCTACAAAGCTGTGCATAATCTTTCCCCTCCGTACATCTCCGAACTACTCTCCCACTACACTCCAACACGTCACCTCCGGTCCTCCCAAGATCTCCTCCTCTCCTCCTCTCTCATTCGCTCCTCACGCAACCGACTCCAAGACTTCTCCCGAGCATCCCCAGTCTCCTGGAACTCGCTGCCTCAACACGTCAGACTATCCCCTACCCTTGCAAACTTCAAACGGAACCTGAAAACGCACCTGTTCAGAAATGCCTACAATCTACAATGAACTCGCTGCCGCCCGACCACCGTGCGGAGCTGCCGCCCGACCACCGTGCGGAGCTGCCGCCCGACCACCGTGCGGAGCTGCCGCCCGACCACCGTGCGGAGCTGCCGCCCGACCACCGTGCGGAGCTGCCGCCCGACCACCGTGCGGAGCTGCCGCCCGACCACCGTGCGGAGCTGCCGCCCGACCACTGTGCGGAGCTGCCGCCCGACCTACACCCCACCTATTGTCTCCTCCCCATAATCCTATAGAATGTAAGCCCGCAAGGGTAGGGCCCTCTTCCCTCTGTACTAGTCTGTCTACTGTAACTTGTATACGTATTTTGTATGTAATCCCCTTCTCATGTACAGCACCATGGAATTAATGGTGCTCTATAAATAAATAATAATAATAATAATAATAATAACCCGTAGACAGTACAGCACCACAGGGCCTAGAAGAGAACATAGGGCTAAGGAGGTCTACATGCCCTAACCTAGGTCAGCCACCACTCAGATACATGGAATGAGTGATGCCCGTATGTACTTGTATATAGCACAATGTATGTATATAAACAAACTGTGAATGTTGACTAGTTGTTAATGTTAAATTTCAATTAACCGTGTACCTCACCTGATTCACTTACATGAAAAGGAGTAACAGGTAGCGGAACCCAGCTACCCCCTTTCCCTGTTTTAACCCAGCCTTACCCCTTTTGTTGCTTATGGACCATGGACTCAGGACTGGCAGAGGCCACCCAAAGACTTTCTTGGGTTCTTGTAAATACTCCCCATTTTCCTTCTTGTTCCTCTGCCCACCAGGACTGTAACACCCACTGGAAAGAACGGGTTGGAGGAAGGGCATGCGGTGGAGTCGGTCGAGGCCCAGTCACTAATGAAACCAGTGGCTAATTTCCAGGCCAGAGGGTTCTGGACTTTGGGACTCTTTGGGGTGGACTGGTGGGAAAGGGACTCTGTTTTTGCAACGTTCAAGAAAAGTGCCTCCCTGTCAAGGAATGAAATGTCTAATGTTTTATATGTTGCTTTTATCTTCTTATATTTTTACAGAAGCAGTTAAAATAAAAACCGGTGCCGGACAGCCCAAGGACGGGCTGTGTTCTACCAAGGGGGAGTGTGACGCCCTGACAAAATAAGGTTGTCACAGGAGACTGCATCCATCTTCCAGATGCAGGATTCTCTCCTCCTTGGCCTTCCAATACAACCCCACACAGGTACATACACCAGCCACGAATGCCTAGTCACCCCCCCAGGACAATAGGGACACACCAGTGGGCGGGGCCAGGCAGATGGTGATGCCCACCTAGGAGTCCTTGGGTGTCAAGGGGAGGGAACAAGACAGTTCAGTCAAGGAGAGGAGTTGAGTGGAAGTGAGAGAAGTGAAGTGGTAGTTGGGGGTTGTAGCTCCCGGACTACCTGACTACTTGAGCTGACTAGGTGGCAGACGACAGAGCAGGGCCACAGGTGATGGAGATCCGGTTGCGGGAGACCTTAAGTGGACCGGGGCAGGGTTGTAGCCAGTCGGTGCCAACAGCGTGAATCCGGTCCAGAGGCCGTGCACAGTCGGGATACCTGGACCCTATATTGAGGACAGCTGCAAGCACCTTTCCAATTAACCAGCAGGGGACAAGATTCCACTTGGTTTACTACCTGGACTCACCCGGTCCATCTCTGCAGACTGCGTCCCAGCATTCCACTCCACCTACACCTGGGCCCCGGGACTACACCTCCCCTACCCGTGGAAGGGATACCATCCTACTGTTCCACTCCACAGGCCCGGGCATCCCATACAAAGGCAGCGGCAGTGTTACCAACAATCACCGCAACCCATGGGTGGCGTCACTGGCAAACTCTCCCCTGTAAATAACCCCTTTATTGAGTTGTGGTCGATGGGCTGCTGCACGAGCCCAGTATCCGGCTGCCACTCGAGCCACAGCCAAGATCCCGGATCTGAGCGTCTTGAGTAGCCCCCCTACCGTGGTCTGTGCCCCCGTCCGCTACAACTTTTCTTGGCGTCACAAACAGGATACTTACCCCATCCACTAACCTGGGTGAAGTGCGCCTTTCCTGGACTGTTAACTTGTGAAACGCTGACATTTTTCGGACGGCCGCCATCTTGCCCGCCATTTTGGCGCCAAAAACAACTTCACCATCTTCATCCCCGAAAAGAGCACGAGTCTGAAGCTCCGCCCACCTTCCTGTGAACGCAGCCAGAACCCGGTGATCTCCAGAGCAGGAAGCTGCAAAGGACAGTGAGTCCCACGAGACTGCTGTTGAAAACCAAGGGGGAAGCACCAGAAAGATGTCAGCGCCTGATGATGGTAGCGGAGCCGTGGCTCCCGCAGCAGTGCAAGAAGACGGAGAAGCAGCAGGTCCCGCTCCGGTCTCAAGAGCAGCGGACCCTCACACAAGTTATGCCGCCTCTCTGTCTATGACAGCCGCTGCTGCTGAGACACTGCCCGCAGTAACGGCAGTGGGTCCTTTGACTTTAGATGTAGGTGACCAGCCTGCGGCCTCTGACCAGGATGACCAGGCTGCCGAGGACTCAGAACCGGAGGAGCTGGAAGATGGTGATTCGGGTTCCAGTACCCCAGAAGCTGCATGGGTGCTACGTTTTGGAGGAAACGGCTATAGAATGTCCCTGTCGTCACAGGCAATACGTGAATGGGAAATGTTTGAAATGGAAACGGAGTCCACTTCTGAGGAGGAGCTCCCGGCCGCCGCTATTGATGTGGTGGTGCCTGTATGCCGTCGCTGTGGTCTACCCGGGCACTTTTCCAGAGTGTGTACGGGAGGAGCCTGACATTAAAGGGACCGGAACCTGCAAGTTTTCAAGTTATGTTTGGACTGTTACCCTTGTTAAATGTCCTCGTGTTCTGTGAGGAGGCCATCTAGATCCCAGGTGGAGGGTGGCAGGAGAGATAAAAAGTTGAAGTTCTTGTTGAACTTTTTACCCTGTCCGTTAAAGATAAAAAGGCCATCAGGGTCCGGAGCAGCGTGCCACGAGGAGTTGGTACCAGGGGCCCTCGGTGGAGGATGGTGCAGTATGTAACCAGTTAAAAATTGAAAAAAGGAAGGCAGCTACACCCGCTACCGCAGGCAACTTGAGGGGGTCCAGGACAGTGTGGCACCATGAGTGAAGGTGGCACTGGGGATCTGTGTTGTTTGGGTGGCGGGTTGTGAAGGGAGAAAAGCTGCAACAGGAGGCTGCCCCGGAAGCGTGGTAAAATGTTGTTGTTGATGGAGCATGGCCTCAGGGCTGGCAGAGGCCGCCCAAAAACTTTCTTGGGTTATTGTACATACCCCCATTTGCCTTCTTGTTCCTCTAACCACCAGGACGGTGACATCCACTGGAGAGGACTGGTTGGAGGAAGGGCCTGCGGTAGAGCCGGCAGAGGTCCAATCAGTAACAAAACTGGTGGCTAACCTCCAGGCCAGAGGGTTCTGGACTTTTTGACTTTTTGGGGTGGACTGTGTTATGCAACGTTTAAGAAATGTGCCTCCCTGTAAAGGGACGAAATGTTTTAAAGTTTAAAATGTTATGTTTTTACCTTTTACAGAAGCAGAAAAATAAAAACCGGTGCCAGACAGCCCAAGGATAGGCTGTGTTTTACCAAGGGGGAGTGTGACGCCCTGACAAAATCAGGTTGTCACAGGAGACTGCATCCATCTTCCAGATGCAAGACTCTCTCCTCCTTATCTTACCAACACAACCCCACACAGGTACATACACCAGCCACAAAACCCTAGTCACCCCTCCAAGGACAATAGGGACACACCAGTGGGCGGGGCCAGACAGATGGTAACGCCCACATAGGGGTTCTGAGGTGTTAAGGGGAGGGAACAGAGAGACAAGACAGTAAAGGGTACTTTACACATAACGATATCGCTAATGATATATCGTCGGAGTCACGTGTTCAAGACGCACATCTGTCGCCGTTAGCGATATCGTTGTGTGTGACTAAAAGGAGCGACGATCAACGATCGCAAAAACATCCAAAATTGTTGATAGTTGACACGTCGCTCCTTTTCATAATATCGTTGGTGGTTGTTCGTCGTTCCTGCGGCACCACACATCGCTGTATGTGACACTGCAGGAACGACGAACATCATCCTACCTGCGTCCACCGGAAAGGAGGAAGGAAGGAGGTGGGCGGCATTTTCCGGCCGCTGATCTCCTCCCCTCCTCTTCTATTGGGCGGCTGTTTTGTGATGCCGCTGTGACGTCGCTGTGAAGCCGAACGCACCTCCCCCTTGAAGGAGGGATTGTTCGGCAGCAACAGCGACATCGCTGAACAGGTAGGTGAGTGTGACGCTGCCGTAGCGATATTGTTCGCTACGGCAGTGATCACCACATATCGCAGGAAAGATGGGGGCGGGTGCTATCGCTCGCGACATCGTTTGCTAGTGATGTCTCAGCGTGTAAAGCACCCTTTAGTCTAGTGCTGACAGAGGAAGTGAGAGGAGTGAAGTGGTAGTCGGGGGTTGTAGCTCCCGGACTACCGGACTACTTAAGCTGACTAAGTGGCAAACGGCAGAGCAAGGCCACAGGCGACGGAGATCCAGTCGCGGGAGACCTTAAGTGGACCGGGGCAGGGTTGTAGCGCGCCGCTGCCGACAGCGGGAATCCGGTCCAGAGACCGTGCACAGTCGGGGTACCTGGACCCTAGGGCGAGGACAGCTTCAAACACCTTTCCAATTAACCAGCAGTGGACAAGATTCCAAGTCTTGTCCTACTAGCAGCCCAGATAGAGCGAGACGGAAGCCCAACGCAGGGAATAGGGCATCTGCAAGTGCCTGCAAAAATCCCAAGGGTCAGATCTCGCGGGCGACAGCTCCCACAGCAAAGACACCGGGAGTGAACTTTTCCCGTTCCATGCGGACTAGTCAACACACGAGACACCAAATTAGAGTGCAGGAGGAAGGGCCCCTGTTGTGTTTACCAGTGTGTGGGACCCGAACACACCCCTCAGGAGGCTACCGGTATCCGGCACTTGGTTTACTACCTTGACTCTGTGTGACTTTATTCAAATAGTGAGTACACCGGTATCACCCGATCCATCCCGGCAGACTGCGCCCCAGCATTCCACTCCACCTACACCTGGGCCCCGGGACTACACCTCCCCTACCTGTGGCGGGGATACCATCCTGCTGCCCCGCTCCATCAGCCCCGGGCATCCCATACAAAGGCAGTGGCGGTGTCACCAACTATCACCGCAACCCACGGGTGGCGTCACTGACAAACTCTCCCCTGTACATAACCCCTTTATTGAGTTGTGGGCGACGGGCTGCTGCACGAGCCCCGGATCCGGCTGCCACTCGAGCCACATCCAGGATCCCGGATCTGAGCATCTCAAGTAGCCCCCCTGCCGTGGTCTGTGCCCGCACCCGCTACACATACGCTTACTTGAGTCCGACCTAACTTGTATCTACATATTCACCTAACACATTCAGATACTCTTTGAAGTGCTAGTGGCAGAGGAAAGCTTGAGAAATGGATATGTAGGTAACCCATGTGACACCACTATTGATTGAGAGACCACCACCATTTATTATTTACAGATCCTTTGCTTGTACAGCAAGGCAATGGACCTGTAAGGCCACATTCAAACGTTGAACATTTGGTGAGGTTTTTTTTACCTCCAGTATTTGTAAGCCAAAACCAGGAGTGGATAATAAATACAGGAGTGGTGCCCGTGTTTCTAATATACTTTTCCTCTGATTGCTCCACTCCTGGTTTTGACTTACAAATATTGAGGTAAAAAAACTGACCAAATACTCAATGTGAGCATGTGGCCTTACATATACTGAGGTAAAAACTCACCAAATACACAATGTGTACATGTCACCTTACAAATACTGAGGTAAGAAACTGCCCAAATACTCAATGTGTGCATGTGGCCTTACAAATACTGAGGTAAGAAACTGACCAAATACTCAGTGTTTGCATGTGGTCTTACTGAGGAAAGAAACTGACCAAATACTTAACATGTGTGTGTGGCCTTAGTGAACACCTATTGTAAAGGGATAGGCAAATTTAAACTTTAAAGTGAGACAGCCTGACAGTTAATGGCATGTTATGAAAAAAAAATCTATAAAGTGGGCAGCCTATTTTAGTTGCCATTTGGCTTGATTTTTTTTTATAGCTGGCTGTAAATCTTCAGGTATACTGTATATGCTACAGGATAGGTAAAGAAAATGTATGATTGCTGTGGGTCTTAGTAGTAGGGTGCCCACTTATTATGAGAATGGGGCTCCCCTGTTGGGATGGAGCAGTGATCACGCATGTACACTACTACAACAGGAAGAGAAAAGAGTAGGTATAAAGCACTCAACTCACCAGATGATGTAGAAATAATCAAAATATTTATTATAAAGATATCAGTGCAAAAAACACCATTAAAAGCAATTAAAAACACCAGGACACTTGTCCCATGAAACAAACAATAAAGTGCTAATGCAAAGGCACACAAATACATGCATGGCAGTATAATAGCAATATACAAATAGCAGGTAAAAAATACAAAGACCTGAAAAAGACACAAGGACTTTATGAGAGAGGCAAAAGGCCCCTAACATACAGGTCAGATGACAGAACTAAATTACCAAAAGAGGTCCATGAACCAATAGCCACCTAAGTAGGATCAAAATTAAGTCATAAGGTGTCTAGAAATGTGCCCCAACCAACCTGTTACAGTTGTTAGTAGGTGTGCACCCTCACCTTTCTTTGATGCTTTATTATTGATTCAGCTGTGCAGCCCTGTCCTCCTTTTTGCATGTACACTACTACTCCATTCAGTGTCTGTGGGAGCACTGTACCTATCGCTGTATAGCTGACAGACAATACAGCATAGTGTGAATGCGTGACCACAGCTCCATTTAAATCAGCAACAAGGTATCCCGATTCTTATAATCCTGAGGGTCTCTGCATTGAGTCCCCCAGTGATCATACATCATCTATTTTATAGATAGATGATTAGTTTGTTCCTTGGCTAACTCCTAGGATAAAATTATTATAAGATGTTACATCTATAACTACTAAGATGATAGACAGACGTGCATGTCTAAAGTTCAGTTATAGATCATATATTTTAGACCTTTGACAATGCTTTTCAGCATTATTCAAAAACATTCACATCACTTTGACGATAACAACAACCATCATAATTAACCAGCATGTTGAGCCACGAGCCAATGACCCAGCCAAGATGCCAAACACACACCTATTTAGCATGCGATAAGGAATCTTTATTGGCCTTCTGTAATGGCCAGAACTGATAAGACACATTGGGCGGGAAGGAAAGTTTGCAATGGGCACTCCTTTTTTTTTCAAAATGCAATCTTATTTGGAAATAACTGTGCAAATCACTTGGGAAAAGAGACCAGAGCAGAAGTCTCAGTAACTATGGCTGACCTCGGAAAGGACCATCAGTATTCGGAGCTTTCTGGAACTGAGCATCATGAAGTAAAACATGAGAGTTCAGGTAAGACACGGTGGAGGTCTTCTTTGCCAAATTTATGACTCTTCCTTTATTTAGCCTGTGTTTATATGGTTACGTTTTATTACATAAAACACAAATGAAGCTTATCTAAAAGTTGTCATGTTGCAAAAAACTTGAACAATATTCTGTCAGTCTTTTTTCATTGGAGATATATATACTGTACATGTACAGTATATACTGTGTATATGTATGTGTATATATATATTTTTTATTTATTTATTTAGCAAGACTGTGCATGCTATGTCAACTAATGCATTTGACAGAACAGTGAATATATTGTACATATGTGTGTATATATATATATATTTTGGATACTTTAGTTAACATTATGGCACAGTCAGACAGCCGTATAACGCAGACAACAATCGCATTGCAATGCTTGGAGACTGGCTGGCAGCTCTCCTGACATTGTGCATTTCTATGCAGCTGATACTCTCAGGTCAGGAGAGCCAACGGCCAGTCCAAGCATTGCAATGCAATCGCCTTTCATGTTTTACGGCTGTCTGACTGCACCTTTATTGGTACAATATCATTAACCATAACATAGTAGATGGGAGCAAGCATGTTGTTTATGTTTTTTGCTATGCAAAAAAAGCTTTTATTTTCTCATCTGCTTCCTATGCCTTGTTCTTTTCAATTTCCAATGTAATTTTACAGTCCGCATATAACAATATATAATTTTGCAAATTATTATACTTACATTGCTCATGAGTGACATTACGGATTCTACCATGTTCATAATGTTCAAAATGTTCAATCAACAGCATAGTAGAAATATGATCCTATGAATACTACCAATAGGGGGTGCTAGAATAAAAGTAATCTTAACCATGAAACTTACTGGATTTGCCGCCAATATTGTTTGCTTCACTGGATAATAGATAAATATAAATTGTTCAATAGCTGAGTGATTGCATGCTATAAATACAGTATATTCGTAAAATTTGAATTCATGTTTAGACTTTTTATTTAGTATGATATGTATAGCAGTTCTACTACCTTTCTTTTGCTCAGCTAATATCGATGGTAAAGCTATGGCAACCTAACCAAACAGTCCATAATATATAGATACATAAATTCATTTCTAATATACAGTATATAGTGATGAGCGAGTACTAAAAAGCTCGGGTGCTCGAAGCTCGGGCCGAGCCTCCCAAGATACTCGTGTACTCGGCCCGAGCAACGAGCCCAATGTTATCCTATGGGAGACCCGAGTATTTTTGTGAAATGACCTCCCGGCAGCATGGAGAAACCCTAAAAATGTCACAAAAGTCTCAGAAGAGTGCTCAAATGACATGGCAACAGCATGAGGAAGACCCCTTGAAGCATTTATCACTCAAAAGTCACAGCTGTGAACAATTTTGTCCGCGTTTTACGCCATTTTTACGGACTCACCAGAAAACCTTCCAAAATGACCCCAAAATGATTTTTCATGGCGGAAATGTTAAGGGCACATACCCAATAGTGAGATAGATCTGGTGTATGTTACTTTTTGAGATCAATACATGAAAGATTTTACGTGAAAACATTGTGTGGCACTCCGATGTCCCTGAGAAGAGACGTACATGAAGGCCTCTTGAGTCTAATGTGCCCATTTTGAGGAAGTGAGTCTTTGTAGTATTTTCCTTTGCCAGGGCAGTCCTAAATTGTGAGGTTCACCAATGCCCCTGCATACAGACGTGCATGAGGGCCTCAAAACATTAAGTGTCCATTGTCAGGAAGTGGGTGTATTATAGTATAGCCCTTAGGCAGGGCAGCCAAAAATTGGGAGGCTCCACATTGTCCCTGGGTAGAGACGTGCATGATGGCCTTTAAACCTGAAGTGCCCATTGTAAGGAAGTGGGTCTATTTCAGTATAGCCCTTTGCCAGGGCAGCCAAAAATTGGGAGGCTCCACATTGTCCCTGGGTAGAGACGTGCATGAGGGCCTCAAAACATTAAGTGTCCATTTTAAGGAAGTGGGTGTATTTCAGTATAGCCCTTAGGCAGGGCAGCCAAAAATTGGGAGGCTACACGTTGTCCCTGGGTAGAGACGTGCATGAGGGCCTCAAAACATTAAGTGTCCATTGTCAGGAAGTGGGTGTATTATAGTATAGCCCTTAGGCAGGGCAGCCAAAAATTGGGAGGCTCCACATTGTCCCTGGGTAGAGACGTGCATGATGGCCTTTAAACCTGAAGTGCCCATTGTAAGGAAGTGGGTCTATTTCAGTATAGCCCTTTGCCAGGGCAGCCAAAAATTGGGAGGCTCCACATTGTCCCTGGGTAGAGACGTGCATGAGGGCCTCAAAACATTAAGTGTCCATTGTCAGGAAGTGGGTGTATTATAGTATAGCCCTTAGGCAGGGCAGCCAAAAATTGGGAGGCTCCACATTGTCCCTGGGTAGAGACGTGCATGATGGCCTTTAAACCTGAAGTGCCCATTGTAAGGAAGTGGGTCTATTTCAGTATAGCCCTTTGCCAGGGCAGCCAAAAATTGGGAGGCTCCACATTGTCCCTGGGTAGAGACGTGCATGAGGGCCTCAAAACATTAAGTGTCCATTGTCAGGAAGTGGGTGTATTATAGTATAGCCCTTAGGCAGGGCAGCCAAAAATTGGGAGGCTCCACATTGTCCCTGGGTAGAGACGTGCATGATGGCCTTTAAACCTGAAGTGCCCATTGTAAGGAAGTGGGTCTATTTCAGTATAGCCCTTTGCCAGGGCAGCCAAAAATTGGGAGGCTCCACATTGTCCCTGGGTAGAGACGTGCATGAGGGCCTCAAAACATTAAGTGTCCATTGTCAGGAAGTGGGTGTATTATAGTATAGCCCTTAGGCAGGGCAGCCAAAAATTGGGAGGCTCCACATTGTCCCTGGGTAGAGACGTGCATGATGGCCTTTAAACCTGAAGTGCCCATTGTAAGGAAGTGGGTCTATTTCAGTATAGCCCTTTGCCAGGGCAGCCAAAAATTGGGAGGCTCCACATTGTCCCTGGGTAGAGACGTGCATGAGGGCCTCAAAACATTAAGTGTCCATTGTCAGGAAGTGGGTGTATTATAGTATAGCCCTTAGGCAGGGCAGCCAAAAATTGGGAGGCTCCACATTGTCCCTGGGTAGAGACGTGCATGATGGCCTTTAAACCTGAAGTGCCCATTGTAAGGAAGTGGGTCTATTTCAGTATAGCCCTTTGCCAGGGCAGCCAAAAATTGGGAGGCTCCACATTGTCCCTGGGTAGAGACGTGCATGAGGGCCTCAAAACATTAAGTGTCCATTGTCAGGAAGTGGGTGTATTATAGTATAGCCCTTAGGCAGGGCAGCCAAAAATTGGGAGGCTCCACATTGTCCCTGGGTAGAGACGTGCATGATGGCCTTTAAACCTGAAGTGCCCATTGTAAGGAAGTGGGTCTATTTCAGTATAGCCCTTTGCCAGGGCAGCCAAAAATTGGGAGGCTCCACATTGTCCCTGGGTAGAGACGTGCATGAGGGCCTCAAAACATTAAGTGTCCATTTTAAGGAAGTGGGTGTATTTCAGTATAGCCCTTAGGCAGGGCAGCCAAAAATTGGGAGGCTACACGTTGTCCCTGGGTAGAGACGTGCATGAGGGCCTCAAAACATTGTTCCCATTGCAAAGGAGCGGGTCTCCTGTCGTTGTAATGTCCATTCTGCAAAGAATGGGCGAAAAAATTTACCACTGGGGGTATACCTGAAACAAAGACCTAACTATTGTAACGGTCATCATGATGGCGCATGAGGAGAAGGAGGAGCAGTCCAGCGATTATCCAAAGTCGAGAAGTGTACCCATGGGTGAGTGGAGGTACATGGCAAACTTTAAATTCCGCTCTCATTTGCTGGTGGTGTGGTGAAGTCTGGCCCAATCCAACCCTTGTTCATCTTTATCAGAGTCAGCCTGTCAGCATTTTCAGTTGACAGGCGGGTGCGTTTATCTGTAATGATTCCACCTGCGGCACTAAAAACACGCTCTGACAAAACGCTAGCAGCAGGGCAGGCCAGGACTTCCAAGGCGTAGAGAGCCAATTCATGCCACGTGTCCAGCTTGGATACCCAATAATTGTAAGGCACAGAGGAATGTCGGAGTACAGTTGTTCGATCTGCAAGGTACTCCTTCAGCATCTGGGCAAACTTAGGATTTCTTGTGGCACTACCCCGCACCTCAGGGGCTGTGGTACGTGAGGGGCTGAGAAAACTGTCCCACATCTTAAAGACTGTTCCCCTACCTCTGGCGGATTGGACTTGTGCCTCTCTCGGCTGTACGCCTCGGTTGTCCACTGATTCCTGACCTATGCCGCTAGCGTTTTGTGAGGGGAATGCTTTGCCTACTTCCGTGAGTATGGCCTTCCGAAACTGCTGCATTTTGGTTGACCTCTCATCCACGGGAATAAGAGACAAAAAGTTCTCCTTGTAGCGTGGGTCTAACAGTGTTACCAACCAGTAATGATTGTCGGCCAAGATGTTCTTAACGCGAGGGTCACGAGACAGGCAGCTTACCATAAAGTCAGCCATGTGCGCCAGACTCTTAACAGCCAGGACTTCAGTAGCCTGACCAACAAGATGACTGAACATGCTGTCCTCCTCCTCCTCCTCCTCCTCCTCCTCCTCATCTACCCTGTCCTCTGGCCAGCCACGCTGAATCGAGGATATGACTGGTGTGCATGTCATATCCTCAATTTGGCCGGAGAGTTGCTCCATGTCTTCATCCTCCTCCTCGTCATAGTCCTCCACTGCACGTTGTGATGAGACGAGGCTGGGCTGTGTGTTATCACCCACACCCACTACTGTTTCTTGCTGCAACTCATCGCGCTCCGCCTGCAATGCATCATGTTTGTTTTTCAAAAGGGACCGTTTTAGAAGGCAGAGTAGCGGTATGGTGACGCTAATAATGGCGTCATCACCACTCACCATCTTGGTGGAGTCCTCAAAGTTTTGGAGGATGGTACATAGGTCTGACATCCATCTCCACTCCTCAGGTGTTATGTGTGGAGTTTGACCCATTTCCCGACGGCTTAGGTGATGCAGGTACTCAACAACTGCCCTCTTCTGCTCACATATCCTGACCAACATGTGCAGAGTTGAATTCCAACGCGTGGGGACATCACACACCAGTCTGTGAGCCGGAAGATGCAAACGGCGCTGAAAGCCGGCAAGGCCGGCTGAAGCAGTAGGTGACTTTCGAAAATGTGCAGACAGGCGGCGAACTTTTACCAGCAGATCAGACAGCTCTGGGTATGACTTTATAAACCGCTGAACCACGAGGTTGAGCACATGGGCCACGCATGGAACATGTGTCAGCTGGCCTCGCCTCAAAGCCGCCACCAGGTTCCGGCCATTGTCACAAACGACCTTTCCTGGCTTTAGGTTCAGAGGTGTGAGCCAGTGATCTGCCTGCTGTTTCAGAGCTGTCCACAGCTCTTCTGCATTGTGGGGTTTGTCACCTATGCAGATTAGCTTCAGCACAGCCTGTTGCCGCTTCGCCGAGGCAGTGCTGCAGTGCTTCCAGCTTGTGACTGGTGTGGAGGGCACAGTGGATGAGGATGCGCAGGAGGAGGAGGAGGCTGAAGAGCATGACATTCCAGAGCTGTAGAGTGTGGGTGAAACACTGACTGAGGTAGGGCCTGCAAACCTTGGTGTGGGAAGGACGTGTTCCGTCCCTCGCTCAGACTGGGTCCCAGCTTCCACAATATTAACCCAGTGTGCCGTCAACGAGATGTAGCGGCCTTGCCCACAAGCACTTGTCCACGTGTCTGTGGTTAGGTGGACTTTGGGTGAAACAGCGTTGTTCAGGGCACGTGTGATGTTTTGTGACACGTGGTTATGCAACGCGGGGACGGCACACCGGGAGAAATAGTGGCGGCTGGGGACCGAGTAACGTGGGACAGCTGCCGCCATCAGGTCACGGAATGCTTCTGTCTCCACCAGCCTAAAAGGCAACATTTCCAGCGCAAGCAGTCGCGAAATGTTAGCATTTAGAACTGTGGCATGTGGGGTGTTGGCAGTGTATTTGCGCCTGCGTTCAAAGGTTTGCTGAATGGATAACTGAACGCTGCGCTGGGACAAGGACGTGCTTGATGATGGTGTTCTTTCTGCGTAGGCAACTGCAGGTGCAGGAGTGGAGGAGGCTTGTTCGCAGGCAGCATGGACAGAGGATTGGCTCGCATGCACAACCAGCGAAGACGTAGCAGTGACATCAGCAAGCACTGCTCCTCGACTCTGTTGTACTTCCCACAAAGTCGGGTGCTTGGCTGACATGTGCCTGATCATGCTGGTGGTGGTCAGGCTGCTAGTTTTGGTACCCCTGCTGATGCTGGCACGGCAGGTGTTGCAAATGGCCTTTTTTGAATCATCTGGATCCAACTTAAAAAACTGCCAGACTCGTGAAGACCTAACATTTGTACAGGCACCTTGTGTCGTCGTGTTGTTACGGGGAACGGTTGCCTGACTTCTGCCTGGGACCACCACCCTGCTTCTTACTGCCTGTTGTGATGCTACGCCTCCCTCCCCCTGTGCACTGCTGTCCTCGCTCTGCATATCCTCCTGCCAGGTTGGGTCAGTTACTGGATCATCCACCACGTCGTCTTCCTCTTCCGCACCCTGCTCCTCCTCCTGACTTGCTGACAATTGTGTCTCATCATCGTCCACCACTTGTTGAGACACGTTGCCAACTTCGTGAGAACGTGGCTGCTCAAATATTTGGCTATCTGTACAGACGATCTCCTCATGACCCACTTCAATATGAGCTGGCGAGAGGCCAGAATGTGTGAATGGAAACGTGAACAGCTCTTCCGAGTGTCCAAGTGTGGGATCATTAATGTCCGAGGAGGACGTGTACTCAGCCTGGTGGTAGGAAGGAGGATCAGGTTCAGAAATGTGCGGTGCAGTATCACGGCTACTGACACTTGACCGTGTGGAAGACAGAGTGTTTGTGGTGGTGCCAATCTGACTGGAAGCATTATCCGCTATCCAACTAACAACCTGTTGACACTGGTCTTGGTTCAAGAGCGGTGTACTGCTGCGGTCCCCAAGAATTTGGGACAGGACGTGCGAGCGACTAGATGTGGCCCTTTGTTGTGGCGAAATTAGAGCTTGCCCACGACCTCGGCCTCTGCCTGCACCACCATCACGTCCACTTCCTTGTTCCTTGCCAATGCCCTTGCGCATTTTGCAATGCTGTGCACTGCTGACGTGTATATTCACTACTTGTGCGTTATATCAAAGTTTCTGGAAATTGCACACCAGTGCACCTGTACGCTGCCACCAACAGGCACACACGTGCGGTTTTAAAAACCAAGCACGGACGCAATAATAACCTAACACAGGTTTTAGGAGCAAAAATTAAGAACTCTGACACTATCAGCCACTGCTGACTGACGTGTATTATACACTACACTTGTGCGTTATATAATAGTTTGGTAAACGCACACCAGTGCACCTGTACGCTGCCACCAACAGGCACACACGTGCGGTTTTAAAAACCAAGCACGGACGCAATAATAACCTAACACAGGTTTTAGGAGCAAAAATTAAGAACTCTGACACTATCAGCCACTGCTGACTGACGTGTATTATACACTACACTTGTGCGTTATATAATAGTTTGGTAAACGCACACCAGTGCACCTGTACGCTGCCACCAACAGGCACACACGTGCGGTTTTAAAAACCAAGCACGGACGCAATAATAACCTAACACAGGTTTTAGGAGCAAAAATTAAGAACTCTGACACTATCAGCCACTGCTGACTGACGTGTATTATACACTACACTTGTGCGTTATATAATAGTTTGGTAAACGCACACCAGTGCACCTGTACGCTGCCACCAACAGGCACACACGTGCGGTTTTAAAAACCAAGCACGGACGCAATAATAACCTAACACAGGTTTTAGGAGCAAAAATTAAGAACTCTGACACTATCAGCCACTGCTGACTGACGTGTATTATACACTACACTTGTGCGTTATATAATAGTTTGGTAAACGCACACCAGTGCACCTGTACGCTACCACCAACAGGCACACACGTGCGGTTTTAAAAACCAAGCACGGACGCAATAATAACCTAACACAGGTTTTAGGAGCAAAAATTAAGAACTCTGACACTATCAGCCACTGCTGACTGACGTGTATTATACACTACACTTGTGCGTTATATAATAGTTTGGTAAACGCACACCAGTGCACCTGTACGCTGCCACCAACAGGCACACACGTGCGGTTTTAAAAACCAAGCACGGACGCAATAATAACCTAACACAGGTTTTAGGAGCAAAAATTAAGAACTCTGACACTATCAGCCACTGCTGACTGACGTGTATTATACACTACACTTGTGCGTTATATAATAGTTTGGTAAACGCACACCAGTGCACCTGTACGCTGCCACCAACAGGCACACACGTGCGGTTTTAAAAACCAAGCACGGACGCAATAATAACCTACTAACAGGTTTTTTTGGGGAGCGACAATTACAGTACAGACAAGTCAGACACTATCTGGACTGTTTTACACTGTGTACACCAGCCCCAGATATGAAGGCTGGTATACGGTCACCACTACCCTGCCTGCCTGCCTGCCTGTATACTGCTACAATAGTCCTGACAAGGACTCTTTTGGTCACTAGCCTGTATTCAGACCTGGCTATACCCTGCCTGTATATAGCAACAATAGTCCTGAGAAGGACTCTGCTACTGTACTCCGACCTGGCTATACCCTGCCTGCCTGTATACAACTAGAATAGTCCTGAGAAGGACTTTTGGTCACACTGTTTGCAGCCCTGCAACTGAAAAAGCTATAAAGGGCCGCAAAGCTTTCCCTGAATCAGCGACACTCTCCCTACACTCACTGTCAGAATAGCTGTGAGCAGAGCACAGCGCGCCGGCCGATATAAAGGCTCGGTGACGCTGTGCAGGCCGGCCAATCACTGCAATTCCACAACTAACAGGGCTGTGGCATTGCAGTGGTCTGCCAGCCAATCCCTGCATGAGGGCTGGCTCTCAAAAGAGCGCCAACATGCAGAAATGAAGACCACGAGTAAAGCACGAGTATCGCGAGATTACTCGGTCCCCGCCGAGCAGCCCGAGTACAGTGATACTCGTGCGAGTACCGAGTAGTGACAAGCATGCTCGCTCATCACTAACAGTATATACAGTATCATTGGCTGTGCACCTTCAACACAAGACCATAGCAACACAAAGTGGAGTTTGTTTGCTGCGAGATCTGTATACAGTATCTAAGAAATTAAGGGGCATGGACACCAGTTAACACTAGCTGTGTGATTCGACCCTGTAGATAAGCTTCTGTGCAGTTTACATTTTACAATATACTCTACAGGAACATTTCAGTGCACAGTAATTAGTAGTTAAAGGTGTTTCAAGAGATAGTTTGGGTGTGTTACTGAACAAACATATGTTTTAGCTAGAAGTACATGGAGTCTTTATCTCTATGGAACAAACTACAGGAGCCTAAATAAGTTGTCCGGGCATATAATATTGATGTACTATGCCCATGGAAAAATGAATTAACTAAGATTATAAAGAGGTTGGGCAGCACTTTAACATTGATGGCCTATCCTTAGGATAGGTCATCAGTCTCTGATCGGCTGGGTCAACAACCGGCAGCCCCGCCGATCAGCTGTTCTCGGTCCCAGTGGCGGCAGCAGGCAGCCAAAAGGGATCACTTCCGGAACTACCCCATCAACTGAAAGCAGCCGCAGCCAGGTACTGCTCATCTGCATCCATTCAAATCAATAGGTGGCAGATATGCAGTACCCGGCCGCGGCAACTATCAGAAAACGGAACAGCTTTGGAACTGAACATTTCCGGCTGCCTACTGCCGGCGATAGCACGGAGCAAAACTGATTGTTGGGGGTGCAGGCTGTTGTACCCCAGACGATCAGACATTGATAACCTATCCTTAGGATGGAGGGCTATGTGGAGCCCATTAGTCTAAATGGAGGACTATGTGGGGCCCATTATTCTGTATGGAGGACTATGTGGGGCCCATTATTCTGTATGGAGGACTATGTGAGGCCCATTATTCTGTATGGAGGATTATGTGGGGCCCTTTATTCTGTATGGAGGACTATGTAGGGTCCATTATTCTGTATGCAGGGCTATGTGGGACCCATTATTCAGTATGGAGGACTATGCTGGGCCCATTATTCTGCATTGAGGACTATGCAGGGCCCATTATTCTGTTTGGAGGACTCTGTGGGGCCCAATATTCTATATGGGGCTCATTATTCTGTATGGAGGACTATGTGAGGCCCATTATTCTGTATGGAGGATTATGTGGAGCCCATTATTCTGTATGGAGGGCTATGTGGGGCCCATTATTCTGTGTGGAGGACTATGTGGGACCCATTATTCTGTATGGAGGGCTATGTGGGGCCCATTATTCTGTATGAAGGGCTATGTGGGGCCCATAATTCTGTATGGAGGACTATGTGGGGCCCATTATTCTGTATGGATAGCTATGTGTTACGAGGGGGACCCGGGGAAGCGTGCCAAGATGGGAGATGGACTGCTTCCGCCGGTCAAGGTCCACTGTGCGGTGTAAGGGACCGCCGCTATGGTGGGTGAAGAGTGAGCGGGTTGCTGCTAGCGATCGTCTGGAATGTCACAGACGATCTATGTACACCGATCTGCCCTAACCCGTGAGGGTTGTATGGCACAGATCTCACGGCTCGGTGTACCTGTTGCACGGGGAAGCACAGAGGTGCCCACGCACGTGTGCCAGTGGAAGTCACGAGAATATGGCACGAGGGTAGCACAGAGGTGCCCACGCACGTGTGCTTTCAATAACCAGGTGAGTCCAATGGAGACTTGAGGAGCTCACCTGGGACAGGAACATGGCCTGTTGACGGGGGTACTGCCGGACCAGCAAGGCAGGAACACGGCCTGCAAACGAGGTACTGCCGGAGCAGCAAGGGCCAAGCCCACAAGAGACAGTAATGCCTGAGCAGTGGCGTGGCAGCACGCTGCCAGACATCCAAACATAGAAGGACGGTCGCGCGCCGCCATGATGGCAGGGGGAGCTTTTAAGGAGGTGCAGCTCCACCCGAGGGCGGGCGCGAGGCGGAGATGACGGACTTGACCCAATCAGGGTCCACGACGTCTCAGCCTGGCCAGTCAGGATTCACCACGTCACCAGCCTTGTCATCAAGCCGTGTGACGTCAGTGAGCGAATCAGGACCCACCACGCATTGCACATGCTCACCCTCCTGCCTCTGGGAAATAGAGGCGGGATCCTCGGTCTCACAATGTGGAGAGATAACGGGAATCTCACTGCTTCCCTGAGCAGTAAACCTCTGCACATTGCGCAGCCTCGCAGACCTTCGGGGCCGCTGAGCAGGAGAGTCTGCGGCAGGCCAGGAATGGGAGACCGCTTCACTCCTTTTAACAGGAGAACCACTAGGTGTCACCCTTCTGCTGCCTCTCTGAGAAGGTATCTCCTGCACACTGCGCAGTCTGGCAGACCTTCGGCGCTGCTGAGCAGGAGTGCTCGTGGCAGGCAAGGAATGGGAGACTGCCTCAGTCCTTGCCTCAGGAGAGCCACGAGATGTAACAGCTATGTGGTGCCCATTATTCTGTATGAAGGGCTATGTGGGGCCCATAATTCTGTATGGAGGACTATGTGGGGCCCACTATTCTGTATGGAGGGCTATGTGGGGCCCATGTTTCTGTATGGAGGACTATGTGGGCCACATTATTCTATATGTAGGACTATTTGGGGCCAATTATTCTGTATGGATGGCTATAAGGGGGCCCATTATTCTGTATGAAGGGTTATGTGGGGCCCATAATTATATATGAAGGGCTATGTGGGGCATATTCTTCTGTATGCAGGGCTATGTGTGACCCATTATCCTGTAGGGAGTTTAATGTTCGCTGTTGCGAGTGGGAAGTAGACCTGCTAGGCCACAGCACACAGTACACCTGAGGCGTATGAGTTTGACAGACACCGGGAGTTCACCAGAGCCTCTGATGGTGAAGGTGGACTTGGTTGCTGTTAGCAAACAAGTGCCACTCAGGGAGACACAGTGCTGCGACAGCTGGCCCCAGGGGTATGGACACTAATAGTTTCAAATATAACAGTTGCAGCCAGGAAGCCTGATGCAGCAGCGGTTACAGCAGATTGAGCTGGTAAGGATAGGTGTGGCAGCTGATACAACAGGTACAGCTAGGATGATTAGGTGCAGCAGTGGTTACGGCAGATAGAGCTGGTACAGATGGGTGCCGCAATGGATACGTCAGATACTGGACTACAGATGGGTGTTAGCAGTACGGCATAAAACAATAAAGCAGCAGCTGCAGCAGCAGCACAAGGGACCTGATAACTAGCAACATATCACAACATACCACTTTGCCCAGGCAACTCCCACAAGGGGAGGAAGCCTTAAATACCAAGTGCTGCTCAACCACAGACACTTCTGGGCTAGGGCGCTGGCCATTTAAGAATAAAGGCACCCACACCCTAAGTATGCTCCTAGGAGACCTGTGTGGTGTTTGCAGGCCATGGGAGCCAGTAGCAGGGACTGTGGATGGAGCAGACACTGCTGAGTGGCTGGGAGGTTGAGCGTGTCGTGCGTCCCCATCGGGGGAGGAGGGTGGGACAGTGCAGGAACGCTGATAATGGCATTACCGTACCACCCTTATGCCCCTCTTTTTCCATAAATCTCTAAAGGAGAAGAAAGGCACTGATATTCTCCTTGTGCTCCTGTGATCTCTCCTCAGAACCAAACTGCTGTCCATATACTATGTGGAATGAAGAGTTGGTGGAGGACTCACTCAAGTGATTATTGTAGAAGAACTCCGCCCATGGAAAAAGCTTGACCCAATCGCTGTGGTGCTCGGTGACAAAGTGCCACAAGAAATTCACTAGGATCTGGTTGACGAGCTCCACTAGGATAGTAGATCGATGAGAAGTCCAAAGTGACATCCAGCAGCTTACAAGTGGCTCTCTAGAAACAAGATGTGAATTGGATGCATTTATCAGACACAATGTGAAGAGGTAGACCATGCAGGTGGAAGATGTGTTGCAAGAAGTGCTCAGCAACTATTGGCGCAGATGGCAAACAGAACAGCAGAGTGAAATGAGCCATTTTAGAGAACTTGTCCACTACCACCGAGAAGACAGAGCGACCAAAGGACCTCGTCAGCTCGGAGATGAAGTCCATAGATATATGCTGTCCAGGAGCAGATGATGGCAATGTTAGGGAAAGTAGTCGTCCAGCAGGAAGCTTCATAGGGGTCTTGTTGCGGGCACACGAGAGACAGGCCGCAACAAGCTTCATGATGTCTTGACACAGCAATCACTCCCAGTAATGCTGAGAGTTCAGCTGAATAGACTTCTGTTCGGCATGACCGGCCATCTTGGATTAATGGTTCCACTGAAGAACACAATTCCTGTCTGCCTCTCTGTGACAATTGTCTTTCCGGGAGGTACTCAAGGTACGTCTACTGGAGCCATCGTGAGCATCTGGAAGGCTCAATAATGTAAAGAGGCTTCTCCTCCTGGTCGGGCGACATAGAGGATCTGGAGAGTGCATGCGGACTGATGTTCTTTTTGGCTGCCTGGAAATGACGAACAGAGTCAAAGCGAGCGAAGAATAGCAGCCTCAGGCTTCATGCGGGTTAAGTCTCTGAGCTGACTGTAAGTAGGCAAGGTTTTTGTGGTTGGTGTAGATGATTACAGGATCCACTACCCCCTGCAGTAGGTATCACAACTCTTCTAGAGCCATCTTGATTGCCAATAATTCTTGGTCGCAAATCGAGTAATTATGCTCAGAGGTGGAGAAGGCCCTGAAAAAGAAACTGTAGGTTACCATCTTACCAGATGCTGATTTCTGTGTGAGGATGGCTCCAGCCCCAGAGTAAAGGCCCCGTCACACTAAGAAACATCGCTAGCAACATCGCTGCTAACGAACAACTTTTGTGACGTAGCAGCGATGTTGCTAGTGATGTTGCTGTGTGTGACATCCAGCAACAACCTGGCCCTTGCTGTGAGGTCGTTGGTTGTTGCTGAATGGCCTGGGCCATTTTTTAGTTGTTGCTGTCCCGCTATGAAGCACAGATCGCTGTGTGTGACAGCGAGACAGCAACAACTAAATGTGCAGGCAGCAGGAGCCGGCTTCTGCGGACACTGGTAACCACGGTAAACATCGGGTAACCAAGAAGCCCTGTCCTTGGTTACCCGATATTTACCTTCGTTACCAGCCTCCGCTGCTCTCACTGTCAGTGCCGGCTCCTGCTCCTTGCACGTGTAGCAGAGTACACATCGGGTAATTAACCCGATGTGTACTGTAGCTAGGAGAGCAGGGAGCCAGCGCTAAGCAGTGTGCGCTGCTCCCTGCTCTGTGCACATGTAGCTGCAGCACACATCGGGTAATTAACCCGATGTGTGCTGTAACTAGGAGAGCAGGGAGCCAGCGCTAAGCGGTGTGCGCTGCTCCCTGCTCTCTGCACGTGTAGC